>NW_026612975.1:0-24967 GCF_029582105.1 Oenanthe melanoleuca | reverse complement strand
AGAGTAGTTCTAGAGCAGCCCACTGAACCCCTAAGGTAGATGAGACTTCTAATGCCTCAGTATGGACGGGAAGTAAACATTTAATTGATGTGACTAATAGACCTGTAATATAGAGGAAAAAAAAAAATCTATATGACTTAAACTAAAGTCTGTCCTAGTCTCAGTCAATGAGATGGGAGGTCCCTGAGTGGTTCGTGTTGTGTGAGGTGTACAGAGAGTGGATGATAACCCAGTGCAGACTTTTGCTTCCTCCTTTTTGCTTTTGTTTTTTTCCCAGAACATTATCCCCTCATCTGCTCATGCTCAGTATCAAACAGGTTTGACCGTATTAGTCACAATGTAATTAAGAACTGCACACAAGGTATTTTTAGTACATTCCATTCATAAAGTTCCAGCAATGATTTCTCACAGGTTACTTAAGCATTTCTGCCACTAAAAGAAATTTGGAAAAGAAAATGCCAGAAAATAGATATTGCATACTTGAATGAATGGGCCCATTTAATTGCAAACCAAGGGTTAACATGAGAATTGTTTTAATTGCTTTAGAGAGCTGTTGACATGCAAGATAAGAACACTAGAAAAATATCAGAGCAGTGTGAGTCCAATGATGCTGTGCATCATAATAGAGTGAACGTGCTTTGCAGCAACTTAGATTTTTTTTTTTTCTAAATATATATAACTACTTCCTGCACTGTGTCCTAGGTGTTCTAAAGACACACCTGTCTGATTTTGGTAACTGTGCTCCAAAAGTGTGTGACATTTTGTTAAAACTTCAAACCATTCTGATTATAACTTCATATGTTTAATGCTAAACTCTAGAAACTTCTCAGCAGATTTCATATTCATGAGATAAAAATACTGATTCTTCTTTTCAGAGTTTTATATGCAATTGTCCTTTTGTTAGAGATTTATGCAGATCTTGTTTTCACTGCTATTTCTAAAAATCTGTGACTGTCATAGGCTCATGGTGATCTTTTGTAGAGGTTTAACTTATTGGGGGGAGGGAGGGTAAGGGCCTTTCAGCTTTTTGTGAGAAAATGTGGGGATATCCCAGAAAACCATTTGTAGCCAGAGAAAATTACAAATCCTTGAAGAGAAATGGTTTAGAAATTACTCTTGTCTGAAGCAGAAGCACAAGTGCCTTCAAGGGGCAGTATATTATTGGAGTTTCTTCAGGAGACACATGCTCTAGCTCTTCCTGTATCTTGTGATCAAGATTTAGGTTGAGGCCTAAGGAAAGTCCCAATAAATTATATTACTGGGATTGTATTGGTCAGACAAAAAGTAAAGTATTTTTCATCATGTTTTATTTGAAAAAAATAGTCAAAATATAGTCAAATAGTCAAAATAGTCACTCCCTTCTGCACTTTTAATCCAGCAAAACAAATTCATTGCTTAGACAAAACCATGGTTCAGAATTAAGCCTGCATGTCTTTTCCCATCTTTTGAGAATCAGGTTCAGTTTTTTATCCTCATTTCTGTGTATGCTTAGTTTGACACAATTGTGCTTTAACAGCACATTTTTAGTGCTATTTGTGAATTAAATGGTTAAACAGAACTGTAACCTTTATTGGTAAATTGTCCTGACTTGTATTTATTAATAGCAAGGGTCTTTGTCTGTTCCAGTAGGCACTGTTTGGGTTATGTTTTGTTTCCTGGTTGTCTTCCTGTCCTATTGTATACATTGGAGTTGCTCACAGTAATTTTTTGTTTGAAATCAGCCCAAGGTTGTAATTTTCCTTCTGTTTTTTCTTTCTAACCATCCCAAAACACAGTAACAGGAAAGATAATGGAAGAGTCTGCAATGCCAGAAGGGTAAATGATGTTTCACAGTTGTATAGAATAAAAGGCTTTAGTTAAAATACTTTCAAGTTGTTTTGTTTACTAGATGAACTATGCTATTTTGGAGCTTGAATTTGACAAAGGGCTTCAGAGTGCTTTGAAGCCTCAAGTAAAGCAATGGCTGAAGAAATGGCAGTGCCTTAGCAGAACCTGTGAAGATCATCTTGTAATGTGGTTGAATGTAAGAATTTCTGATGTGAGCAGACCTTCAAGTCCTGTTGAGGGGAGAATGTCACATGGGCAGTGCTGCTTTTGTACCCTGAAAGTATTTTGTGCTGACAAGTGACTCGTGCCAGTTGCTGCTGAGCTGCCTGGGTGTGGAAAGGTTGTAAGAGGCACATGGGAATCCAGGCTGGGTTTCCTGATGTTGAAAATGCCAGGACAGAACGCTCAGAGCTTTTGCTGTGGGAGTTGTCAGCTGAGCTGCTCTCTCAGACCACACAGTAATTCAGTGCTCCCAGATTTCCCAGTTCTGACTTAGATGAAGTATAAAGTGAGAGAAGGGGTTTTTTTGCTACTACCTTTTAAATTCTGTCACTGGAGTTGTGCTGTCCATAAGATTTCTGAAGGCTGGAGAGAGAGAGCATTGAGTTAATGAGAGTCACAGCTTCTGGGAACATTGTGAGTAGAGAGTTGCAGATGGCCAGAATCATAGAAAAGGCTGCAGATTTGCAGAAGTTATTTCATTTCCAAGTTCATAATGGGAAGGAGTTGTAAGTCTAGTGTTTAGTGGTGCAGCCTGTCTCCCAGAAAAGCATTTAAATTGTGCATGACAGGTAATTTTTTATTCTCTTAATTAACAGGAGGGCTTGGCTCAGAACTTGTAGCTGAAATGTATTGTTTTAGGATGAGACAAACTGTTTGGAAGATTTACCAGTAACTTTAAGAAACACTGAAAAAATATTCAAAATAAGCTCTAGGCAGAAAGGTTGTGGACTCAACTTCCCTGTAAGTGTTCAAGGCCTGGCTGGATGGGGCTCTAAGCATCCTGTTCTAGTGGAAGGTGTCCCTGCCCATGGCAAGGGGTTGGAACTGAATGAGCTTTATTATAGAATCATAAATAGTTTGGGTGTGAAGGGACCATAGTGAAGTTTTACCTCTTGGTCTTGGGGCTTATTAGTTGGATTATCCATGTATTCCCCAGGAGAGGGGCAGCCAGGGACTAGCAGGGCAGTTACTGGTATAGAAACATTATACCAAGGTATTATTTTTCCTTTCATGGGGGTCCTGTTTGATTCAAACTTCATCCCTAGGAATGTATTGAACTTGACATTTAGAATCAGTCTTTAAGCATGTGATCTTACACTGTGGATGTGGTGCTGGCTCCTGAACAGAGCCAGGTGGAGTCACCTCCCCACTGGATAACAGAGCTGTTGGGAGCACACACACACTTAACAAAGTGGTTAGTAGAAATAGCTCCCTGTGTGACCATGGAGCTTTTTCTGTACAGAGCTGTGCAAACACCATGCAGGGAAGAGGTGCTGACTAGAGCCTGGGTGGGACATGTCTGATCTCTCTCTGAGGATGTTGTGACACTATTCTAAATGTCTGTTTCAAGGGACTCTGAATGCTTAATTACATATTGTAGCTTAGAAATGTAACCTTGAGCAAACAGTTGAAATTCTGCCACAGCAGAAGCGATGCCAGTTAATGTTAGCTTAAGGCAGAAGCCAAGAAGGAGGTTGTGTGGGCAGTGCCCAGGAAATGGAAAATATTAACAGTCTAATCAATGCAATGAATAACCTGTAGCTGCTTTCTTTTAAAAGCCTTCTCTTGTGTTAACTGCTTGGAGGTGAAAATATTTGCCCAGTTTTGGGGGAAGATGGGAAATGCATGTGGAAGTACATGAGCCTACCAGTACATGTGAGTGGTGTGATCTCTGCTCAGCATTGCAGAGATCCATTTTCCTGCTGCATTTCTGAGTTACAGCTCAGAAGTTCAGCCAAGTGTGGCTGAGCAGCTTCTGCACAGAGCCTAGAGCAGTACAGCAGGAGGTTCAGTAGATTGTCAGGCCTGCTGTGAAAGTTTAAGAGGGAAAATTAAATCATCACTGCCTGAATTTGGTGTTATAATAGTTCTACCAGTAGGTGTTCAACTTAAAGACAATAAATCCATCCATTCACTCATTCAAGTTCAGCCAGAATTAGTTCAGCATCCAGATTGCTGTTAATAATGAGATTTGCATGTTTATCTCTAGGATGGTTATTTCCTTATCATCATCTTGGGGGTTTGCAATCATTCCTAAAACAGTTATGCTGTATGGGAAGTTCCCATGGATCAAGTTAGCCTCAGCTGGGGCAGGGCTTGGCCAGCGTTCTGTGGCCTTTGTTGAGCAGAGGTTTGAGTACCAGGTGGGAGGAGGTCCCGTGGCTCTGAGGGCTCCTCCTGGCTCAGCCCCCACCAGCCCTGGGTGCTGTGGCATTGGCAGGAGCACAGCTCAGTGGAGATGGGCTTTGCCTAATCCTCACTCTAGTACTTGAGCTGCTGGGAGCCTCTGTGGATTTAACGTCTGCCAGAGCTGTGTCCTCAGGCTCAGCTGTTAATTTTAGGGAGCAGCTCAGGTCTGGAAGCTCATCCTGTTGTGTCTGGCCATACAAACCACTGCTGCTGTAATGTCTGAGGTGATGACCTTCTCCTCCTGTTCCCTTTGTTTTACCCTTCTGCTGCTGTGCAGATAATCCTTCTTGTGTCTGCAGAAGAGCTGCTGCTCTTGGGCTTAGAGATGCCCTCAAAGTTTAGAGAGTGGGATAAAGGTCACATCCAGCTCCTGCTTTCCTGGAAACAGATCTTTGGGATAGCAGCAGGCTGAGTGACTGTTTGGTATTGGCTCAGAATCCACCCACCCTCTGGTGCTTCTCCCATTTCTTTAGGTTTTATTTTCAAACTAAAATTCCAATCACTTTTCTCACTTTGCACCCACAAACAGGGAGTACTCTCTTCTTTCTGGGCTGCAGCTGTGAGGGAGTATCCAAGTTGGTAAGAGAGTAGAAATTTGATGAGGAGGTCCAACTCTTCACCTCGTTTAGCATTTGAATGATCAGGTTTCAGGTTTGGACACAACAGTCTCCTGCTCAAGGTTTAATTACTTGGTTTTCCAAACCCTTTCCCAGAGCCAGTTAATGTAACACAGAGGCTGGACACAGACTGAAGTCATTTATTATGATGACATTTGAAATCTAGCATGAGTTTTGACATTTCCTGCTCTTAGATTTCTGAAAGGTGTTTATGCTACAGAGTCACTTAAATGAGCAATTACCCTCTCATGGCTATCTTTGAGAAAGGTAAAGGACTAGACAAAGTCCTAAATAAACAACATGAATAAAACACCACCTAGGTGTCTTCTGGCATCAGGCTCCAAGATCAAACAAACCTAGGAGTAGTTTAAATTAAATTTATTTTGAGTGTTTGGCTGTTTGCCCTTGTAACAGTCAGCTGGGGGAACAAATAGGAAATTGATTTCAGCAACATAGGAAATAAAATTGGTTCAGAATTAAGAGATCCTTTAGCAGACTAGAATCCACTGTCAATTCTACTGCCTTTAGTTAGAGCTTAATACATTCTTTAAAGCCACAGGTACTTTGACAATCCCATTCAGAATTACTGTACTTGCAGTATTTCACTAACACCAGATCAAGGGTAGATTTTGTTGTCAGGGTGGACTCATCTGAAGCCCTCATGTGCTGTGTGACTCTGGCTGAAGCTGAGCTGTCACAGGCAAATCTGTGGGACCCTGAGTCCCCCCCTGCATCAGTACCAGATGTCAGCCCAGTCAGCTGTCACTCACTGACCTGCAGAGTGCAGAAACAGAGCAGGAGCCAGGGCAGGGCAAAGGGCATCAGGCAATATTGTGCTAAATAAGTGTATTTTAGTTTATTGCCTAAACACACACCAGCCTTGTACCCCATTCTCTTAATTTACAAAGGATTTTCACTGCAGTAGCTGTATTATTGCCTAGCAGCAGCTTTGAAATTCCATGATAAATCACTGCCCTGAGGATTATAAAACCATCCATGTCTTCCATTGTTTGTCATGTTTGCCTTTACATTCAGAAGTGATTTGAAGACAAATGCAAACAAAAAAAAAAGCTACAAAAACCAATTGCTGGTGCTGCACAACAGCCCCAGGTCTTAGACTTAGAAGGATTTGTATAAAAATAGTAATGAGTAAATAGAAAAGCACAAGCAAAGGAACGTTATTTCTCAGTCTCTACAGAAGCAAAGACATTCAATCTTCACCAAAAAGATTGATCACCCCTACTTTAAAATCATCTTGAATTTGTTTCAAGTAACCACCATCATTCCCTCCCCCCTCAGTGTTTGTTTAACTGCAAGTCCAGCACCTGGTCCACTCAAGAGCAGAAGTGAATGACAGGACCCACCACCTTGGCTTTGTCCCATCTGGGGCTGCAATTTCCAACCCCATTGCATTTCTTTCCTGCCCAAGAAGATATAAAGAAGGTACACAAATGGCTGTTACAGAGAAGAGAAGAGAATTAAACCAAGAAAAATAATTCTAGTTAGAGTACTAGAGCAGTAAGTAAAAGTATCTTAGTGTAAGAAATGCCTTGCAAGTCACAAGAACCATCTAACCAAGAGGTACCATTAGAAAAGCTTTCTAACAAATCAAAACTATAAATATTTTTTTTTTAATGCCATTAGACATACTGATAAAAATCACCACTATGTGTCACTGCTCAGGCACAGCACCTTTGTGAATACATTCAGGAGCACTTGTAGGCAAAAGTGAATCCCAGAACTTGATGTTCTGCCAGTGTCCAACTTGTTTCTGCATCAATTTCTCTATTAATTGGGTGATTTCTGGACAGCATTCAAATTCTGAACATAGATCAATCCATTGAACAGTGACTGGAAAAGACAACAGAATATGTACTTCATGTGATTTTTTTTCTAGTATTGTCTACACTAATAAAATAGAGTAACTGTAATCATTCAAGAAAAATATTCCAAGCTGTAGCACTACAGCATTCAGCAGTCTGTAAACAGCAGCAGGGTCCATTTCACTCAGGATCTTGTGCAGCTCCTTCTCCTTTCTGCTCACTTGGTACTTCATGCTCTGGTGTCTCAGGAGCAGTGGTTAATGAGCTCTCAGTGTTGTTCACAAGCAGCTTGGATTCCTGGTTATCAGAATCAGTTCCTAGTGTTGTTTTTGAAGAAATGTCATGAGGAAGATCAAGAGAAGGTAAAGATGGAATTGAAGGCAGGAAGTCATCCAGCGTGGGCTGCTTGCCTGATCCTTCAGGATATGGGGTTAAACCTTCAGGGTCCAAAGCTGAGGCATTTTCTGAGAAATGGAGATGGTAAAAAAACAAAACATATCAGGCTAACAGACAATGCCTCAGCATTTTCATTTAAAGAAAGAGACTCATGTTCTATAAACTTAAGGAAAAGCACAGTAGACTTTTCCCTTTCTAAATCTGATTTCTGCTACTTTTTCCATCCCATTTTTGCCATTCTTGCTGAGTTTTATTAAAATTTGCCTATTTCCAAAAACTGACAATGTTAAGTGAGCATGAGTTGGTACCATTCCAGAAATAAGGTCTAAAGGAAATCTTGAGTGCACTTACCAAGATAAGCAGAGGCTTGACTATTTGGCATTAATGTTTCAGGGCTTACAGCAGCCCCTGCTGCTGACATGTTGAAGGAGGCAGATGGGGACAGGTTGGACACTTCTGTTAAGTTTGTGAACTCAGAAACTGAAATTCCAGACATATCTAGAAATCCTGAAGGAGAAAGCAAGTATTAGTTAGATTCAACACAAAATTGTAGATTCAAAAGGACATGTTCTATTCAGACCAAAGTCAGTGAGGTCCCTTTCCCACTAAATGCAAATAAATTTAACTTGCATGGTACCCAAATCCTACAGCTCTGAAAGCCAGGGAAGTCAAAAAACTCAAGGAAAACCATCAGCAGTGCTCACAGTTCTGAATTTAAATCTCTAGCTTGTTGAAGATCATACTAGTTTATTTAGATGTACTCTAAAGAACTGGTGAATAAAATCACCCAAGAAAACATACCTGGATCCATAACTCTCTGGAGAGGGGGAGGAGGAGATAGGGAGCTTTCTGGTGAGTAACCACTCATTTCTTGCTCTGTGGAATGATCCAAGTTCATAACTGTTTCAGAACTGTCATTCTGAGAAGTAGGTGCCAGCAAAGGAGTCTGGAATAAGACAGCAAGAAGTAAAAACAGTTTTATATCAGAAGCTTCACCTGTAGCCAACCCTCCCATGAAAGCATCCTGTCTGTCTCTGCATGCACCAGTTCAGAGAGAAGCTGTTGATGCGGAAACTGTAAAATCTAACATCACTTTAGGACATGTTCCAGTTCAGCCTTTTAAAGCCAGTCTGTTCTCAGAACTTGGTTCTTGGAGCTGTATCTTTTTTCCTAGTGTAGTAGGTGTTCTAACATGATCCTCACTGACTGGCACAGCTGCAGGATGCAAGACTTGAAAACAGGGAGAAAATATAAGAATTTATATCAACTGACATTGGTGATCTGGCACCTGCTCAGCAGCATCAGCTCTCCCTTTCCCTTCACCCAACTCCATTTCATTCAAGCAAAACTGAATGCTGTCATCCAATATTCTGTATTACCCCTGTCCCAAACAGCAGAAAATTTTGACATTCCAGAGAACATGGCAGAGATTGGAATTTATTTCTTTCCTACCTCTGTGTAACCATTAGTGGATGGCACAGGAGTTCCAGCTTCTGGTGAGGGTGAAGATGATTTGCTTTCTGGCTTTTTCTTTGATGTCATGGACTGTGTTGGAATTCTGTGCAAATAGCCATATCCAATACCACACCCTAAACTGTACAGGAGAAAATCAAGACACAAAAATGGTGCTCTTCACAAAGCAAATATTTTAAATTATGACTCTTTTAAAAACAAGAAGAGCCTGTGTCTTTTATCTATAGCAGGAAATACCTACTTGCAAGAATTTCCACTTAAGATTACTCAAAGAACACTCTGCAAACAACTTAGAGCAAACAGCTTAGCTTTCAGTGAATTATTTTTTATCTTTATAAAATATTTAATCTGATCTGATGTGGGTTTTGTTTTTGCTTTAGCTGAATGTTTTGACTATGAGAATGCAGATAATGAATCTGCTAATAGGGAACTCAAGACAGGAGTTTTGCCATTTGATTCACCTTGAACAGGATGTGCCCAGTTCCTAATTCTAAGCTGATTATTTTTAAGGTAAAGATTAACAGTTTTGGGTGGCAAGTGTGAGGAAACAAGGCTTAACTTGGAAACACCACAAACTGATGGTAGTACTACCATCATTTACAGCAAGTGTAAAACCTGTCAGCAAGAGAGATCAGTACCTTCCTTCTCCACCCCAAGCTCCATTGGGAGTCACAACTACCTCTCGGATGGAATCTGCTTCAGTGTTATAAACCATCAGCTTCAGAGGCTTCCCCTCGTGGGATTCAATCAGGGAAAAGAAATCCTCTGACTATGAAAAAAAAGAAGATAGTAGTTAATAAACCCAAATGTGCAAGCCAGCACTTTACATGGTTATTCACTCAATGTGAGCTATTAAACACCCAGAGACAGAATAATCACCAATGTAGTTTAATTTTTACTGGCAACTTCTTTTTATTGCAGACTAAAAAGGAAGATAACTTTTACCTTAACAATAAAGCTTCTGTCATAAACATCAACCTTCCAAAATCCCCCAACACCACCCCCATAATGTTTGATCAGATTTATACAAAACCCAAATCCTACAACAAAAACATTTGGCAGGCACAAAGACAATCCCTCCCTGCTGGAAGGAATGTGCACCCACCTCCTGGAGAATCTGATCAGACCCAACAACATAGTCAGTGTATGGCTGCAGACCAGCCAGAGCTGCAGGAGATGAAGGCTCCACATCCTGCCAAAGAATGACACAAGTCATCTGCAGCCACAGCAAGATAAACTAGCAACATCAAAAAGGACAGCTAACTCCCAGAGTGAGGAAGAACATTTTGTTAATGGGATAAAAAAAAAGTTCTTGAATAGTCCACATCTACATGTGACATCCTGTAAAACATTCTGAGTTAGAAAGATGTAAAACATGATGAGTAAGAAAATTTTACCAATTTAAAATTACATCCTCTGAGGATGTTGAGAAATTGCATTTACTTAAACAACCAGAAACATAAACATTCTTTCCTATTCAGTTCTACTCATTCAGCATTTCGTCTTAATTTTAAAATAAATTTGTGGTGCTTTTTGTAAGATTTATATTACTTTACTGAAGTTTAGCCAACACAGAGACAGCAATCAGGCCAGATTCTTTTTGCTTTTGCCACTGATTCTTCAATATGAAATGAAAGAAACCCTTCCCACCTTATACTGTTTGGTGTATGGGGTTATTTTTGTCACTTTCACTGGGAACCCTGACAGCCACCCACTGCTTGTCCCTACTCAAATAGCTCAGACAAACCTTCAAGACTGTGTTCCCTTCCTCTGTGTGACTGCATCACTGTACTTTCCATTTCTGCTAAACATCACACTGTAAAAGAAGGTTACACAAACAGGAATTGCTCCTCACCAGAACATGCCAGACGTGTTCATTGGCTCCCTGGAAGCTGCAGAACCTCACACTGGCTCCAAGGAGGCCTTGTCCTCCCCACATGTTACTGGGGATCACCTCCACCTCTCGGATTTTCATTGTTTTGATGTTGTACACCTCCAGCTTCACTGCTTTCTCAGCATTTGCCTTCAACAGGTCTTTCAACATATTGTTTTCCTTGTTCTGTAGAGCAGAGATACAGGATTAACATCTGTGTACCTGTAGTACCTGTAACATCTGTGGAAGAATTTGAATATAAAGAACCAAAACAATCAAAGTTTAGCCTCTGTGGTTCACAAACGATCCCAGCAATTTCCAATTCAATTTTCTTTTACTAGAAAGCATTCAGTACTGTCAATACACATCCCTTTACATTAATATATTCTGTTATTCCATTTCATCACTGGCATTCCTGTTTTTCACAACTATTAAATAATACCAGCAGTATCAGATGCCAACTTTGTAGCCTAAAAATGAGCAGCAACATTTCATTTCACCTCTCTGAGCCCCATCCCTCTTCAACAGCCCTTCAAAGTCACTGCAGACTGACTGTGAAAGAATATCTTCATTTATGTCATGTTATAAGATTAAATTATCTTCCCCCAAAATCTCCCCTTATAATGATCACTTCCAAAAAAGACCTCTCATAAAACCAAGACAAACTTAATCAATTCAGCTTGTTTGTGGTTAGGGTGAAGCATACAAGGCAAAGCTCTGAGCCTGTTCAATAAACTAACAAAACCCCATCTAAAACCTAAAGCAACCCCATCAACCCAAAACTCAACTCTCCTCTCTAGCTCAACACTCAGGAACTCTGTTCTTGGTCTTAAAAGTATAAGTAGACAGGCTATGATTCTTTTTCATGTTTTATCAAATGTTGAAGCAAGTTTGTTTAAACAAATGTTGAGTTCTGACTATTGACTCACCAGTTCAGTATTCACTTGTGGTAGAAAATGTGTATGAATGAGCAATAACATAAACATTGTGTTAACCTGTAGAATAAAGGCACGAACAAAACCTTTCCTTCAAACCAGGATCTAGCCAAAAAAACTCTGAACACCTGCAAGTTTTACTTTACTTTTATTATCCAATGTGAAAAGTTTCTCTGCTTGTGACAGTTATGGCTTTTACCTTTCAGTGCTCACAGTTCATGTAGGGTGGGAAAAAACAACACTGAAATCGTTTAAGACTTACAAGCCTCGTGTGTCCTATGGCAATGATGAAATCAAAGAAAGGTTCCAGTCCTCCTTGTTGGGCTGGGGAGTTCTCTTGAACCTGCAGAACATACATTTTATTGTTATTCTACACCAATCTCCAGTTACGTAAGTGAAAGTGTTAATCTTTACACTTGGGTCAATGTTGACTTTTGAGTTGAGCCTGAGATAAGGCACCAAATGACTACCCTCGAGAAGCAGTCCATGATTAGGATCCTACTTTTATAAAACTATGAACAGATATCCAAATCAAGCTGTAAAAAGCAGGTTTTGAAC
Organism: Oenanthe melanoleuca; assembly: GCF_029582105.1. Taxonomy (NCBI): domain Eukaryota; kingdom Metazoa; phylum Chordata; class Aves; order Passeriformes; family Muscicapidae; genus Oenanthe; species Oenanthe melanoleuca. Next base: position 13,053 of record NW_026612975.1, on the reverse strand, counting down.
CCCATATAAGACACAAATGTGATTCAGAGTTCACAGCCTAGAATTCTTAAATACTGAATACTTTGGAGTAAGACTTTGTTTTCAACGTGCTGCTGCAGGATTTTCTTCCATGGTTCTAACAAGCTGAGCATGGTGAGAATCCCCACCTGCATCAGAGCCATTTTTCCACAAACACAAGTGACAGCTGGGTTCCCACATTTCCAGCCTTTGGAACAGGAATATTTACACAAGTACACTACAAGGACACACCTGCCCACAAGTTCTGGTCAGGAAAACTGCCACCATGTACAAAAGATTCCTAAGAAATAAGAGTTGGGACATCTCAATTTCATTAGAACCAAAGCTGTCATAGAAGAGATGCCATCAACAGAGAGAATACTCACAAAACACATTCATACCAGCAAAAACTCCACTAAAATTTTGCAGATTACATTAAATTACCACTTCAAGGTCCACTAACAAAGCAAGATGGTGTTAAGGAGTCACTGCAAACCTACTGAGAGTTTGCTCTTGACTTCACTTTCTGTTAACCCAGCAGTTCTTAACCTAAAATATATTTGACTCCTGAGGGCCACCTCACAATTTAAGCACAAAATTATCACCCAGGCATCATCCAAACTGGGAAGTTCATTGCTAGGAAAGTTAAAACTCCTACATCTTATCTTTGCTTTAGTGTTACCAAAATGCTAGATATATATTTTTACTTTTTTTAATAGATAAAGTTGTATTGGAATTGGGGCTTTTGATGGCAGAACTATCTGTAAAAGTTATAAAATATATTTAATAGCATAATTACTTCAGCAAAAACTTCTAAAGCAAAAATATGAATAAAAATCATGCTTTATTTTTAAACAGTCAAGACTGAGCTCTGTAACCACAGCTGGAGTAGAAATATTAACTTTCATCACAACCCTTAACTGCATCAAAAGCAAACAGGCAGATTTATACTGATGCTGAGAAACACAGAATGCAGGTGAAGCAGCAACGCTCCCATTCTTATTCCACGGAGGGAAAATACCAACTAAAAGAAATGATAACTCATGCAAACAGCTGTTATCTGCCCATCCTTAAACTCCCAGATATGCATTTACACCACCGTACGTGCAGGCAATCTGCTAAAGAGAGGAGTTACAACAAACTCGCATCTACATCTGGGAGAGGCGGCCACGGAGAAAAACACCGCTGGAGCAGGAATTAACTCCATAACATGACGATGAAGATTCACAGAGAAGGGAGCAGGGAAAGAAGAATGGAAGCGGGGAGGGGAGAAGGGGAACAGGAGAGAGAAGAACAGGGAGAAAAGAGCAGAGAACGGGGGGACAGAAGAGCAGAGAACGGGGGGAGATGGAGGGGTGCAGAAGAGAAGGGGAAGGGGAGCAGGGAGAAAAGGAGGGAGCAGGGAGGGAAGAAGCGCTGTTCTACTCTTAAACCGCTCCAAGCTCCCCGAGACAACCCCCGGGCTCCCCAGGCTGTTCACACCCCGCTCCCGCCGGGACGGGCACTGCCGGCACCGGGAGCGGCCGCCCCGCCCCGCCCGGCCCTGCCGCCGTGGCAGCGCCGGGAAGGAGCCCGCAGGTGGGAGCCGGGGGAGGGATGCGGCACCGGGACCCTCGCGGCCCTCACAACCAACCTCCCTCCCTCTCCCCGCGGGCCCGGCGCGGCCGCCTCACCCCGTGCACGTGGAAACCCTCGGCGCCGCCGCCGGGGCCCTCGGAGCTGGATCCCAGCCCCATGGCGGCCGGCAGCCCAGCGGAGCCGGCCCTCAGGCGGCGGCGGCGGCCCCGAGCATCGCCGCGGCGCCGCTCCGCAGCCCCGAGCAGCCGAGCCCCGAGCGGAAACAGCCGAGCAGCCGAGCCCCGAGCAGCCGAGCGCGAACAGCCGAGCCCCGAGTGCAGCGCCGGACGCGGCCGAGGCTGAGCGAACGGGGCGCGGCCCCGCGGCCTGGCGCGTGACCGCCGGGAACGCCCCTAGCGACGGGGACGGAAGGGGGCGGGGCCAAGGCCAAGGGGGCGGGGCCAAGGCCAAGGGGGCGGGGCCAGCGCGGCATTCCCAGAATCCCGAGATCGCTGGATCGCGGAATTTTTTGGGTTGAGAAGGAGCTCTGAGTGAATCCTTAAAAACCGATATGAAGACTGTCTAACTAAAGCTAGAAACTGCTATGTTTATTCACCAGCGGGTGGGTGCCACGAGAGTCGTCACCACAAGGCGTGACCGCCCCAACAAGATTCTCTGCCCTCTATTTATTCCCCAAGATCTTACATCCAAGACACATGCATGACCCCAGCATCTCCCATCCCCGTTCGATACTAAAATGAGGCTGTTAGTCCTGCACGTGTGTGCAGTTCTTCCCTTGAACTGGCTCGGTGGTGTGGAAATGGGTCAGTGGTCTCAAAGGATGAAGGCAGGACAGTCTTCATCGGGTCTCGGTGACCCTCTGGCACGATCCGGGCTCTGTGCTCCGGGGGGCAGCCCATTGTTCTTACTGGTTTTGGTTTGATCTTGTAACTCTTCACTTACCCCATGTTCTTCTATATGTGATCTCATAATAGCAGATAATATAGCAATTAGCTCCAGCTTAAGCATCTAGTAATCATTAACCTACCATCTGCCTACCTTACATCTTGGTCATGGAAATTGTCTCTACCCTTTGCAAAAATCATAACTCTTTAAAATCATGATCCATGAGCCTGTCAACAAACACCTCCGTGGTGACAGACCAGTGCCACGTCCAGGCTTCCCTCTTTGCCAATTAATACTTGTCCTGGTTCAGGGAAAATCTGAGAGGAAACCTCTGAATGGGATCTCTCTAGGAAACAGATTCAAGCAGTCCCTAGATCCTAGCAGTCCCCAGCTGGTTCAGGGAAAATTATTTCCTCAGAGAGAAGTGGAAAAAAACTGTTTATTTAACAGCAAAGCACTCCCCAGCACAAAAATGAACAATACTAACCAGCAAAACCTCTCACCGCTCTGAAGAGATGACAAATTCAGAAGAGCCCCTTCTGTGGGTCACACCATCTCCAGGGATGGTGCTTCAGCCCCTTCCAGTGTCAATCAACCCTTTCTGTCAAGAAATTCCTCCTGATGTCCAACCTAAACCTCCCCTGACACAGCTCAAAGCTATGAAAAAAGCTCCAGGTTCATCCACTACTGTTCTCATTCCAGCAGCCTTTAAAAATCATCTCCCTGTTAGTATAATCCAGAAATAAATTATTGCTAATTTTATACCCATGCTGTGAATCTGCTCCTCTCTGTAGGCACAGAATGGTGCTCAAGAACAGCATTTCTACCAGCTGAGACAACTTTTAGCATTAATGGCAGAAGAGGTAAATGAGTCCAATGCTGCTGGTTAACAAATGGTAGGTGATCACTAAGAGGTGGTGATACTTCCACCCCCATGAAATTTCATTTCTGCCCCACTGTGTTCTGCTTAGGATAGATCCTTCTGATTCTGCCTTTAACATGTGAATGGAAAAGCTCTGAAAATTTTCAAAGTAGCAGAATTAATTTGAAGTGCTATTATATTGATATTGTTAAAGTGTTTGTTGTATTTCCTGTATGAACATTTTCATTTCAGTCTAAAAGTACTGATTTCATTAAAACTACTTGGTAATACTGCTCCCACCTCCAAGATCTCATTTTTCAAAAGATCCATCCAGATAATCTCTGTGGCTCAAGTGTGATGAATAAAAACAAGAACAATAAAAGCTGTTTTTTCCATCCTCTGTCTTTGCTTCCAAGTGAAATTCTTACATTCCCTGTCACTTCAGAAGCTATTTATGCTTGAAAATCCACTTACTTTGGTTCATATTTATCCAAAGAAAGCACAGAATATTCTCAGGAGCCTTTTTAAGTAACTTTTCCCTGGAGTTGTCTCTAAGCTGTGACTGCAGATCAGTGTATCACATTCACTGAGCAGATGGGAAGTAAAAGTATTCAGGAAAAAAAAATATGCCAAATGTTTTTCTGTGGGATTATTTCTTTTTTCTGTGCATGTTTGGGAACCTTATGTCATAGCTGTATTTTGTATTAAACTGCTTTTCTTCAGAGTGTTTCTTGTAACAGGTGAGCCAATGAGGAGCTGCAGTGCTGGCTGTGTAATTGTATTTTTACAAACAATAGAAATTAGAAACATTCTTCAGACGGGCCAAAAGGAGATGCCAGAGAAGAGAGTCTGATTACTTCTTATTAAATAAGTACTTAGGAAATGCAAGACTATAACAAACAAACAAACAAACAAAAGGAAAATCTAGAGGAATTATTTGTGTTTATCACAAAGAAGAGGTTCCCATCCCCAAAACTTTCTTTGTGTAATCTTGTATTATGGTGGGGATAAAAGACCCTCTGAACAGAGTAAATAAGCAGTAAAATTGCAGGAATAGGTGGTAGCTATCCCATCTTTCTGGAAGAACAGGGGAATGAGCAGGCAGATGTTCTGTACTGCTTGCTTCAAGCACTTTGGCTGCAGGGGACTGGGAAGGACTAAACATTCAATTTTTAACAAGGAATTCTAGCAAAGATCTGAAGGGAGGGTCTGCAAGCCTTAATAAAGTAAGAGAAACTGCAATAAGTAATATTTTTAGTGGGTACCTGAGAATTATATTCTTGGCTCTGATAAAGGAAGGTCCTGTCTCACACATCTGGAAATACACAGAAAAGAGTGATCTGCTTGCTTTTAATTCAAAAACTCCCTCATCAAAGCTTTATCAAGGTTTTTTTACAGGAAAATAAGCAGCAATGCTTTGAGTTATATTTATATCAATGAGTGGCTAAAAGATAAATAGATTATGAGAGTGAATGATCACTGAAAGATGATTCAAAGAGTTATCAAAAAACCCAAACACTGGTTTTCCTCCTAATCTAAAAGTCTGGAAAAAGAGAGACACACTGAGATGACAAAAGGGGTAAAATATGGATAAGGTGGTCTCTTTTTTTATACTTGTGCTTTTACATTTTGCTCTTCACAAGTTCCAACAGTCTGGAATCTGATGATCCATTAGCCCAGTGTTTCACCCACCTCTGCAGGTTAAATGAGGAGTTGTAGAACAAAATAAATCTAGGGGTGATTTGGCAAATATAAGCATGTTTAAAGTAGTATTTTATCTAATTTAATAAAAAAACTAGCACCAAAAATAGTGCTGCTGTCAATAAATTACTGAAAAAAAAAAAAAAATCTAATCTGCCCCGGGCCACTCTTTTGCAGCAGTTTTGTTTGTTTGGAAAAATACTTTAGCTCATGTTTATTCAGCACTTGAGCAGTGCTTCCATATTAAATTTGTCAGCTTACCCAGAGCCCAGAGACTCCAATAAATTATTAAAGAGCAGCATTGCATAGCAGGATTTGTAGTGACACTTTGTGTCTTCTCACGGAGGGAAACCAAACTTTGTTTTCATGTGGCTCCCTTGAGGTTGATTCCATGCTGCACTAAAGATTTATTCTAAATTGTTGCATGGGTGTTTCTGGAACATCAGCACAAGAGTTTCACACACTAGAGAAGAAAGTTATTCCATTGGAGATAATAAATTCTAGGAAAACAAAGATCTGTCAGTGGAGAATAATATGTATAATATCTATATGAATATATATGTTGTATATTCAGTGTGACTTTTTGCAAAAAAAAATTTAATTTTCTAAAAATATACTTTCTAAAGGAGAAAACTTCCTGCTTTACTTTCCAATTTGGCAAATGATGAACAATTTTGCTTTCAGCATCACAATCTGAGAAGCCCTGTATGTGTGTTTCAAGCATTAGGAGGGTTTTGGTTTTTTTTCATTTGGGTGTTGTTGCTGTTACATCACTTTTCAAAATTTTACACACTTAGCACATTTTTTGTTTAGTCTTTACAATTTGAATTTTTTTTTTTTAATTTTGAGGCTAGTTTAGAGCTGTAAAATCAAAGAAACAGGAAGAATGCAGGGACTAATTAATAATATTATGCAAGAATGTTTTTGCAGCTAATGGATAAAAATGATGAAGGACTTGACAGAAGGCTGAAAATGTCTCCTGGATCTTGAGAGGGAGTGTATCAATGGTATTTTATCCACAGCAAGGCAGAAGGCATCACTATTTAAAAAAATAAAATGAGATCATTAGACTTTAGCCAAATATGAATAAGTATAAATATGCAAAAATGAATGTATACTGTACCTTAGTTTATAATTATCTAGATTGCATTTTTTGTTTTCTATAAATTCTGGGATAATTAATTGTGTTTGTCTTTTTGTTTGTTTGTTTGCTTGCTTTAGTGAATGTTTCTATATTATTCCAAAATGTTTTCAGACAGGGAAGAAAGTTTATTTGTTTCTACAGAGGGAAAATAAAATAATGGTTGGGGACAACACTGTTTCATCATGTCTACTTACATCGGTTGTAACTTTGGAATTACTTTGATGCCATTATATACCAGAGGAAAAGGAAATTGGAATTAAAGAGCTTTCTGAGCAGGTCTTACTGACTGTTCCACTGAGAAGCAAATCCTGACCTAGTGACAAAAAAGTATAAATGGCATTTAAAAGTTCAAGGTTTTGTGTTTAAAAGGGTTTCTGAAAACAGGCAAAGGAGACTTTTTGGTCCCACGTGACACTGAACAAAGGTGGCACATTCATGTCCTAAAAACTGGTAAATCCCTAACTGGTGGGGACAATTGTCGCCAAATTTCTTAGCAAATACTTTTTGAAATTTAACTTTTAAAAATTTTATTCTGTTAATTGTGTATTGTACTGAATTATATTATTGGTAAGAAATAGCTAAGATTAATATTTTAGGCATTCTCCAAAACAGTTTGTCCACAGAAGATTTTCCTTTTATAATAAAATCCATCCATGAAAAAAAACCCAAGTAATTGGCAATGCAAGGTTAAAACCATAAAAACTGGCAGGAAGTCAGAAATATATTGTGGTTCTTACAGGGCTTTGAGCCACTACAAATACTGCAGTGTTGTGGCATTTCCACACAATGATATCTGCATCAGGTCTTTGCTTTTGCAGATACTGAATTTTGAAAGAAATGTCATTTATCACTCCTGGCAGTGGAACTAAAACAATGTCACACAGAACTGGCAGATCCTGCAGAGAATTGTAGACTTGAAATGCTTATTTTTCAAAGCTCTTTGTGTGCTTAGCACTTACAGCCTGCCTGCAATATCAGTCTTTTTAAAGGTTCCTATGTAAATGTGAAATGTGTGCTGACTGCTCCACATTTAGATCTGTAGATACAGTATAAAAAGCTGCAGCTGAGCTAGTAGCAAGTTTCTTTTTTCAGTCAGTGGAGAAAAACAGGCAATTCTTGACTCTAGCTGTTATTAAAGATTTCTCAAGCCCACTGTACAAGTAATTTTTTGGTATGGCAGAAGAATTGTGTAGTAGAAAGATCTTTGGTTTCTTTCAGAACTGTTTCACTCATCAGAAATTGGAATAACATTCAAAATCTCAAAGGATTAATGGTTTCAAATACTGACTGTCTAAAATCAGAAGTGAGCTTGCAATACAGAGGAAATTTTGTGAACAAGTTTCATTAGTTAAAAATGATGAAAAATATTATTAGAATATTAGTTCTTCCCTCATTATCAATGCATAATATTTTTGCAGTAATATACCTATAATAAAATTCAGGATTATGAAAGAAGTTGATCCTAAACTATGCTTTGGTCAAAATAGTTGGCAGTAGGAACTTAACTTTACAGAGGGCAATAATGTTTACAGAAAGTCTTTATTCAAAATTAAAAGGAAGAGAGAGCACCTCATAGATCAAAGCTGTTTAAAGTGCATTTTCTTAAGGAGATTAATTTCATCTTCCACTTGTGCAGATGATTTGCAGGACCTTTATTGTGTGAACAATTTAATTTAGTCCTGAACAATTATGTATCTGATGGAATTATCCACTTCACTGGCAAATATTAATAAATCTGTCATGATCTTCAGTCATATTTATTTATACTTCTTGGAAGGCATGCACAGAATGCTCATGAATGGGAATTCTAACAGTGATTTGACAACATTTTCATATATGCATCATACATAAACAATTTAAATGATCATCACCTTGTTAACAGAATCACCTCTTCAGAACTTGTAAAGCACTGAATCTTTTAACCTTGGACAAGCATAAAGGAAGATAATTCTACACTTTAGAGCTGCCAGGCAGAGGCAAGGGTTCAACCATGTCCAGATTTGTGGATTTTGTTGTACTGGTTTGTTTCAAGCTCCCTCTTGTATTCACAAAAGAGAATTTCCATTTTGTACGAACAAGATGTTGGTGGTAAAGGAAGTTTTGATGCTTCCAAATCTCCAGAGTGCAGCTACATTCAGTACAGTTGTACAGAGCATTATATGAGTTTAACAGTCTGAATTTTCTTATTACTAAGTCTTGCAGAGAGTACCCAGCTTATTCTTTTGTCTCCTTTACTGTACCACTGTTCTGGTGCTATCAGAGCTGCTGGGGTGGTAGGCAAAGGTATTTCCTGTGCAAACAGAGCTCTTGGAAATGTTCCAGCATTTAAGCAGCACTGCTGGATGCAGGAGCTGCTCAGCTGGGTTGGTATCAGTCAGTATTGCAGCCATCAGCATGCTGGAATAATTGGAATTTTGGGATAAGTCACCTTAGAGCTTCAGGAGTGAAGTTTCCAGCCAGTCATGGAACTGACTCCTCTGGTTTGGACCAGAAAAAGGTGATTTCAAGGTCCCCTTCTTGGAAGGAGCAGAAACCCTGACAGAGCCTCCCTGGAAAATCAACCCTTTGATAAGAAATTGCTTCCTTGGAATGGATAATGCTAGAAATACCTTACCCCCTCCTGCAGAACCCTGCTTTATCTCTTTTTGAGTTAATTGGTCCTTTTTTGATTCCTTGGGTCACTTTTTACCCAAAACCTTGAAGCAGTTGGATAGTTTTCAATCCTTAACATTATTGGTTCATTTTCTAAGGCACCCTAACCCTATAAAAGCCCCTTTAATACCTCATGTACTCAGACTGCAGCTCAGACCCCTTTGTAGAAATAAAGTGTCTGCAGAAACTCTGTGCAGCTTTCTCAATCTCTGTTTCTCTTTGCTGGCTAAATCACAGAAGAGCTGATAGCCTAAATTCTAGGCTTGCTGCATCCCAGTACCTTGTGGCTGAAATCTGCCTGAAGCACCAGGAGAAGCCATTCCTTACAGAATTTCTACTCCAGGCTTGTTGTGACATCTGGGGCAAACCCCACCAGTCACACCCTTCCCTTCCAGGGCACACAGACACAAATGAAGCTGCTCTGAGAAACTTCCAGATATTGTTGTGGTTGTTACTTCATTTTCCTGCACTCTTCATCGTTGCTGCAGGTTTTTGAAACACAGCAGAACCCTGGCACTTTGAAGCAGCCAGGACCCATTTCTTCCCAGCAGGATTTGGCAGCACTGATTAATGTCCAGCACCATCAGCACCAGGACTGTGTACAAGCTGCTGAAAGCTATAAAATGCATCAACCTCTACTCCAACAGATAGTCAAGAAAGTATTTTTTAAAATCTCAATCAGCATCTCACTATGTAAGGTGAGAGAAATTGTTCTAATGGTGTGACAACCTCAAAAATATAGAAAAGGAAATATTGCTTAATTTTTTCAAAACCATGGTATTATCATAGGGGAATTCTTAAATTTTATTTCTGGCATTGAAACAGAATAACAACCAAAAAGGAACATGAACTTAAAAAGGAAATTCAGCCACGTTAGCAATTTTTTTACTAATTTATCCATTAAATAAAATGGATCAATTTGAAAAATATTTTAAAATTCACATGTAATACGGTAAATCATCAAGAGAGAGCATCATATTACAAATATAAAAATCAGGTCACACTCAAGGAAAGGGAAAATTGCTCAGGTATAGTTTTCTACTCACAGTAAAAGGCAGTTCTTAAAGCCCATAAAGTATTGGTATGGAAAAACTCCCATTTGCATTTGTGAATGTTTGATTCTCAGGGCCATTAACTGGCAGAAAATTGCATTGAATTAAGTATGAATTCCATCTACACTTTTACTGAGAATTAATGATATGCAACATATCACAAGCTTTAATGTCTTGCAGCTTCATTTAAATGGAACAGCCATTAACATTTTGCAGGATTGCTCTGATTTTCAAAGAGAGGCCATCTCCTCGTTATTTGTACTTGACTTCCTCTGTGTTTCCTCTACTTGTTTATTCATGATAGAAATTATGTTAGGCCTGTCACTTCAGATAATTAATGATGCACAAGGAAAGCCAGTAAAGAATACCCTTGGCTGATTATTCATAATTACTCAGATACTGCAATAGTTGTGCTAATGGGGAAATCTATCTTTGATTTAATTATAAAACTAGATGGAAATTGTTTTGGAAAAAAAATTGATCTGCTCTGTTTCTGTCTTTTATGATAGAACTCGGTAAAGAGAAAATAAGAAGCTCTTGATACTTATTACAATTGTTATCTAAATGCTTCATTTTTAATTACTTCGTATTTTCTCAGACAATAATGAAGTTGGCTTATTTTAATTTGGGTGATTGATTATCAGGATGCAATAACTGTTTCTCCAGTCTGCACACCAGCACACTGTTTTTACATAAAAGCACCAAGCAGGAAATTGCTCCATGAGATAGATTGGCATCACTAAATTTTTTTTCAGAAAACATAATAGAAAAGGATAAATAAATGAAATTATGAAAATGAGAGACCTGTGTCCCCTAGGTACTGTCTCTGTAGGACAGAAAAAATATTCACTCAATGCACACATCTAAAAATAGAAGAAATGTTTGGGTTTTCTGGGTCATAGTCACCAAAGTGTTGACACTGATCCATCTACCTTTTACAGTTTGACATTTGACACCTAATGATGTGTTTGGAGCTCTCTAAAAAGGGGAAATGTCCTACATGGTTTTTGGAATGGTAATATTAGTTCTTTTATTATCCATTCTGTTAGCATTTAAAATAAAAAAAAATTAAATTGGAACATTGTTTAATACCAATTCAGGGCTCTTTATTTGTTCATTTCCTTTTTTTTTTTTTTTTTTTACAAATTTTTGTATTCTAGATGAGGAGAGATCTCATGTTCAAGAAACAGAAATATGAACAGGCAATAAACCTTTACCAGAAATCATAAGTATATCATAAGTATATAACATTAAATAAACTTGGAGATTGTGATTTTAGTCAGATTGCCACTCCAAGTTTTAAAAAATAACTTATGAAAACATGAAAACTCTACTTTCCTAATTTCACCTACAAAATTTTTCCCTTCTGGATAAATTCCAAATTTCAGAGGAGTTTCTGTAGTGTGACATGGAGAATTAATAGATTTGACAGTTTTGGAAGAGATTTCTACTTCTAGAAGATGGAGATGTCAGCAGCATCTGAATTCCTCTTGGCTCTGTTGCTCTGCCATTCTTTTAAAAATCTTACTCTTTTCCCAAGAGAAAATCAGTATTGCTCTATCTGATTAGTTTCAGATGCAAAGCAAAACAAAATTAAGTCTGCATTATTTAAGTCAATATTTAAATTTTTCCAGATCTGATCTCATCCGAGTTATTGTAAGGCAGGGATAAAATGTACTTTAATGCCTTATAACTTTTAGGTGACTTTTCAACCCTGGAAATATTAAAATTGATGAGAAGTAGTAACCTTAACAAAACTAGAAAATAATTTTAAAAATGTTAAGAAGTTCTTTGGACTGTTGAAGAAAAAAAAAAAATTTTTGGAATCTGGTTATAACTGCTTGGAAGGACTCTACTGCTGGTAAGGAGTGCAAGGGAATGTTTGTGGATTTGGGATTTTCAGAGCAGCACCTCTGTGCAGTTTGTGTGGCTGCTCTGAGGCTCAGTTTGTAGCTGGAATCTGTTCCCATCTCTAGTGATTTCCTCATTTTACTCAGGGTAGCTCCCTACAGGCTGGGATTTGTGTGAGAGTGGATGGCACTGATCCTTTATCCTGCATGGGACTGGCAGCACTGGATGAAAAGCACAGTAAAATGTTCATTATTTAGATGTGCTTTTTTTTTTTTTTTGGTTGGTTGGTTGGGATTTTTGGGGTTTTTTTAGGGTTTGGGGTTTTTTGTGTTTTTTGTTGTTGTTTTTTTGTTTTGTGTTATTTTGGTTTTTTGGTTTTGTTTTGTTTTTTTACTTCTGTCCAAACATTGATGTCCTGCTAAAAAGCCCCTCAATAACTTGCTGTGCTGAAATGGGGAGATTCCTCCTCTCACCACGGGTCTCACCTCTTTAATTCTACACCTGATTCAGCTTTCTGAAACAACAGGGAAACAAGCAGCAAAAACCAGGAATACATTTTCCCTGGCTTAGTGAATGGGATCCTTTCACCCCAAGAGGAAAGATTCCAGAGCTCAGGCAAGCGAGGGCTCTGGTGCAGGAACAGCGATAACAAATCACTTCATTTTGCAGCAACAAGCTGCTGGAGCAGCTCAGCCGTGCCTGTAACATCACCCTGGGCACAGCTGATCGTCACTTCTGAGCTCTGTGAGGACCTGGGAATGGAGATGAGTCAGTGCCCTAATGCTTTTCTGATAAATAAATTATTCCCCCCAGCTGCTCCTTCCAGAGAGAAGGAATTTCTGTTCTGCTGTTCTTTATCACCACTGATTTTATTTGTCATCATCACCCCGTGCAGGTGTGTCCCTGTGGATGGTGTTAAACAGCTCAGTTAACACCTGGCACCACCCAAAAAAATCTCTTCCTCGACAAAGGGAGGTTTGTGCATTGCACCGCGATTTCAGGGTGAGAGTGGGAGCATCAGCTCGGAGATTTAAGGGAGAAGTTTGGAGAAATGCGGGCATATGTGTGTCCCAGGGAGAGGTTTGAACTGGCAGCTTTCCAGCAGCACATGCCACTGACAGAGTTTAAATTTATTTAGTGCCTGGCAGAAGTACTTCATTAATTGCAGAAGCGCTGCTTGTCTGAGGGTATAATCAGAAACAAGGTACTTAAGCTGTCATGATTCAATGCAAGAGTTGTGGTACTTGGGGAAAAGTAAACAAACTAATTCTCCTCCCAGGCTTACTTCTTCCTTGGCAGACTTTATAGGCTTGGTGCCTGATTTGTCTCTT
>NW_026612974.1:0-24969 GCF_029582105.1 Oenanthe melanoleuca | reverse complement strand
GCTGCGATTTTCCTTTTTTTTTTTTTTTTTTTTTTTTTTTTCCCTCCTTTTTTTTTTTTTTTTTTTTTCCGGAATTCCGCAGCGCTGGGGCCCTCCGGAGAGTGCAAACAGCAATAAATAAATAAATTTTATTTATTTAGCCGCGATTCCGGCGGCGGCCAGCCCGCCCCTCCTCCCATCCCCCGGGCTGGGGGCGGGGTCTGCAGGTATGCAGCCCATAATACTCTGCAAAACTGCGGCTTTTTCGCTTTTCTCTTTGTTCCCAAACCTTTTTTTTTGTTTTTTTTTGTTTTTTTCCTCCTCCTGTGATCCTCGGCAGACGCTCGCCGGGTTTTAAATCCCATCCGAGACAGGCTGACCTTGAAGGTCAGACGTCTCCAATCCCAAAATAACAAAAAAAAACCCAAAAAAAACAAAAACAACAAAAAAAAAACAAATCCCAGGAGTCCTCAGGGGAATCTCCCCCTCCTTTTCTCTCCGTCCTGAAATTCCTCCGCATAAATCCCTCCTCCTCCTCCAAAGGGGCGAGAAAAAAAAAAAAAAAAAAAAGAAAAAAAAAATCCCGGCACATTAATAAAAATAATATATGAGGGGTAGTGGCTCCGGGGGTGGGGAGAGACCTTAAAAAGAAGAGAAGAGACCTTGAAAGGCCCCAAAGTGCCAAGGATGGGAATTCAGGATGTTCCAGGGGAAGGGAAGACGTGTCCAGCCCTGGTTTTATTTTTTTTATTTCATTTTATTTCATTTTATTTCATTTTATTTCATTTTATTTCATTTTATTTGGGGGCGTTCGAATGGATTTTGTTTCTTTGCCGCAGAAAGGAGGGAAGGATGGATGGAGAGGTTTGGGGTTATTTTATTTTTACTTTTATTTTTATTTTAATTATCTCTTTAGGACCCGAATTTTGCGAGGGAGAGGAGAAAGGGAGGGTGTGAAAGGCTCAGAGCAAAACCATAAAAACAGCGGAAAAAAGGGAAAAAAAAAATCAGAAAAAGAGGAAAAAAAAAAAACCTCAAGGGAAGGAGAGCTCCAGGCATCCATTCCCAAGGAAAATTAATCCCGGGATTTTCTCCCTCTCGGTGCTGCTCCCCCTTCTCCCCAAAATTCCCGACTCCAAAATTCACATTTAGGAGGAAAAGGAGCCGGAAAAAAAACAACGAGCGAACACCTGAGGAGCCTCTCCGAGCAAGGATTGGGATTTTTCTGCGTGGAAAACCGGGAATATCCAGGAAAAACCTCGGAGCTGAAGGGAATCCCAAAGACTCCTAAAAAATACAAAAAAAAAATCCCAAAAAACCGCGCGGGAATCCGAGTTCAGCTCCAGACGGTCCCAAAATCCGGCGGCTCCAGGTCTGAACCAACTCTCGGGTTTGGGATTAATTTAAATTCGGGGATTAATTTAAATTCGGGGATTAATTGAAATTTAGGGCTTAATTTAAATTCAGGGATTAAATTAAATTCAGAGTTTAATTTAAATTCGGGGTTTAATTTAAATTCGGGGATTAATTTAAATTCGGGGCTTAATTTAAATTCAGGGATTAAATTAAATTCAGAGTTTAATTTAAATTCGGGGTTTAATTTAAATTCGGGGATTAATTTAAATTCGGGGATTAATTTAAATTCGGGGATTAATTTAAACCCGGGGTTTAATTTAAACCCGGGGTTTAATTTAAATCCGAGGGATGGACATGGACAGGTAAGGAATGGGATGGAATTTTGTCCTAGGAAGTGGCTCGTAAAAAAAAAAATTTTTGGTTTTTTTTTTGTTTTTTTTTTTTTTTGTTTTTTTGGTTTTTTTTTGTTTTGTTTTGCGGCTGGAGAGGTGGGAAATTATTTTTACAAGGGAAGTTTTGCTACGAACCGGGCTGGGATTTTTTTTCCAAGTGGTGATTCCTGGTTTTTTTTTCCCTGCAAGGAACTCAGGATCTTTTTTCCTTTGCGTTTTTCCAACGAGCAGAATTTTGACAAACAAAAATTTTTTTTTAAATTGAAAAAAAAAAAAGGAAAGGAGAAAAAAAAAAAACCCACCAAACTTTAATCCTGGATTTTTCCTTGTTTCATTCCCGTTTTCCTTTCCCAATTTCTTGAAACTTTAATCCTGGAATTTTCCTTTTTTGCTCCCTGTTTTCCTTTCCCAATTCTCGTCAGCTCCCGGGAACGGAGATTTTCCCTCGATTTTCCCCTAATTCCCGATTTTCTCCCTCATTCCCGATTTTCCCCCTCACTCCCGGCTTTTCCCCTCATTCCCGGTTTTCCCCTTTATTCCCGATTTTCCCCCTCATTCCCGGTTTTCCCCTTTATTCCCGATTTTCTCTTTCACTCCCCGTTTTTCCGCTCACTCCAGATTTTTCCCCTCACTCCCGATTTTTCTCCTTATTCCCATTTTTTTCTCTCAGTCCCGGTTTTTTTCCCTGTTTTTTTTTTTCCCCAGTTTCTCCCATCAGTCCCGGTTTTACCCTCACTCCCGGGTTTTCTCCTCAATCCCGTTTTTTTTCCCCCTCATTATTTTTCTCCCCATTCCCGTTTTTTTCCCCTTATTCCCGATTTTTCCTTAATTCCCAATTTGCTACATTCCAACCCCGGGATCCGCGGGAAAAGCGAGGCCGAATTTGGGAAAATTCCCGAATTTGGGAAAATCCCCGCGGGGCCGCTCCAGAGCCTGGAGGGGAAATGTGGGAATTGATTGAAGAGATTTAATGAAAGGATTTAATTAAGGGATTTAATTAAGGGATGAGGGAAAGCTGGGACGGGAAATAAAACCGGGGGGGAAATTGGGGAAAAGCGGAAATTGGGAATTCCACAGGGATCGGGGCTGGCGCGGGCAGCGGGAGCGGCGGGGATGGAAAAGGAAAAAATGGGAAAAGATGGAAAAAGATGGAAAGGGTTGGAAAAGGGATGGGAAAGGATGGAAAACTATGGAAAAGGATGGAAAAGAGCTGAGAAAAGATGGAAAAGGGATAAAAAAGGGGATGGGAAAGGGTGGGAAAGTGCCTGGAAAAGGGCTGGAAAAAGGGATGGAAATAAATTGGAAAAAGTCTGGGAAAAGTTTGGAAAAGAGCCCGTGAAAAGCGCTGGAAAAGGGCTGGAAAAGGCTGGAAAAGGGCTGGAAAAAATTTGGGAAAAGGCTGGAAAAGAGTCTGTGAAAAGCGCTGGGAAAAGGATGGAAAAAAGGGATGAAAAAAATTGGGAAAAGCTGGGAAAAGGCTGGAAAAGAGTCTGTGAAAAGCTCTGGGAAAAGGATGGAAAAAGGGATGAAAAAAAACTGGGAAAAGCTGGGAAAGAGTCTGTGAAAAGCGCTGGGAAAAGGATGGAAAAAAGGGATGAAAAAAAACTGGGAAAAGCTGGGAAAAGGATGGAAAAGAGTCTGTGAAAAGCGCTGGGAAAAGGATGGAAAAAAGGGATGAAAAAAAACTGGGAAAAGCTGGGAAAAGGATGGAAAAGAGTCTGTGAAAAGCGCTGGGAAAAGGATGGAAAAAAGGGATGAAAAAAATTGGGAAAAGCTGGGAAAAGGATGGAAAAGAGTCTGTGAAAAGGGCTGGGAAAAGGATGGAAAAGGGCTGGAAAAAATTGGGAAAAGATGGGAAAAGGATGGAAAAGAGCGCTTGAAAAAATCTGGGAAAGGGATGGAAAAAAATTGGAAAAAGCCGGAAAAATCCCTGGAAAAGTTTGGAAAAGTTTGGGAAATCCCTGGAAAAGTTCGGAGCCCCCTCCCAGTCCCACCCAACCCCCCCGGGCCCTTTTCGGGGTTTTTTGGTTTTGCCCCCGGGCAGGTTCTGCGCCCCCAAATTCCGAAACCGCCCCTGCGGCTTTTCCCAGCGCCGGGTCCGGCCGGGTTTGGAAAAAATGGGAATTCACAGAAAAATGGGAAATACCCGCGGGAGCGGCGGGATGGAGCCGGGAATAAATTATAATTGGGAAAAAATATTTTTATTTTGTATATGGTGTCCGTAATCCATGCGCTGTGTTTATAATGAAATGTTTAATATGGAAAATTTAAATTATCATGTTCATTATCCATGCACGGTGTTTGTTATAGAATATTTAATATAGAATACTTAATATCGAATATTTAATATAGAATATTTAATATAGAGTGTTAATATTAATATATGGTTTTCATAATCCATGCACGGTGTTTATTATAGAATATTTAATATAGAAAATTTAAATTATCGTGTTCATAATCCATGCACGGTGTTTATTATAGAATATTTAATATAGAATATTTAATATAGAATATTTAATATAGAATATTTAGTATATCGTGTTCATAATCCATACACTGTTTATTATAGAATATTTAATATAGAAAATTTAAATTATCGTGTTCATAATCCATGAACTGTGTTTATTATAGAATATTTAATATAGAAAATTTAAATTATCGTGTTCATAATTCATTCACGGTGTTTATAATGAAATATTTAATATAGAAAATTTAAATTATCAGGTTCATTATCCATACACGGTGTTTATTATAGAATATTTAATATACAATATTTAAATTATCGTGTCAATTATCCATACACGGTGTTCATCATATAATATTTAATGTAGAATACTTAATATCGCATATTTATTATAGAATATTTATTATAGAATATTTAATATTGAGTAGTTTATATATGGTGTTCATAATCCATACATGGTGTTTATAATGAAATATTTAATATAGAAAATTTAAATTATCATGTCAATTATCCATACACGGTGTTCATTATATAATATTTAATATAGAATACTTAATATGGAATATTTAATATAGAATATTTAATGTAGAGTATTAATATTTAATATATGGTGTTCATAATCCATACACGGTGTTTATAATTAAATATTTAATACAGAAAATTTAAATTATCAGCTTCTTACTCCATATACAGAGTGTATTATATAATATTTAATATAGAATATTTAATATATCACATTCCTAATCCATATACAGTGTCTATTATATAATATTTAATTTATAATATTTAACAAATCCTGTCCATAATCCATACGTTTTGTGATAATTAATATCCAATATTTAAAATATCCTGTTCCTAATCCGTATTCAGTGTTTATAAGAAAACTGAATTAATTTTATAATTCAACCAAATATTCTGGAAAAAAAAAAAAAAAAAAAAGATAATTTTTCATTAAAACCTAGCGGGGAGGGAGTTTTATATTAAATAAAATAAAATAAAATTTAAAAAAAAAAAAAAAAAAAAAAAAAAAAGGAATTTCTCATTAAAACCGAACCGAGCGGGTTTTATATTAAATAAAATATTTTAAATTTTAATTTCCCGTTAAAACCGAGCCCGGGGGCTGAGCCGGGTTTAAACCTGGATAGGTTTGTGCAGGGAAGGTTTTGCCTTAAATAAAATTTTTTAAATGGGAATTTCGCATTAAAACCGAACCGAGTGGGAATTTATAATAAATAAAATATTTTAAAATTGAATTTCCCGCTAAACCCGAGCCCGGGGGCTGAGCCAGGTTTAAACCCGGGTTAGTCCGAGCAAGAAAAAGGTTTTATTTACATTAAATACATTTTTAAATGGGAATTTCGCATTAAAACCGAACCGAGCGGGTTTTATATTAAATAAAATATTTAAAATTTTAATTTCCCGTTAAAACCGAGCCTGGGGGCTGAGCCGGGTTTAAGCCTGGATTGGTCTGAGCAGGGAAAGGTTTGCATTAATTTTTTTTTTTTTTTTTTTTTTAAAAAGGGAATTTCGCAATAAAACCGAACCTAGCGGGTTTTATATTAAATAAAATATTTTAAAATTTGAATTTCCCGTTAAACCCGAGTCCGGGGGCTGAGCCGGGTTTAAACCAAGTTAGTCCGAGCAGAAAAAGGTTTTATTTACATTAAATACATTTTTTAAATGGGAATTTCGCATTAAAACCGAATCGAGTGGGGTTTATATTAAATAAAATTTTAAAAAATTAGAATTTCCAGCTAAAACCGAGTCCGGGGTTTAAACCCGGTCCCGGCCGCTTTTCCAGGCGGGAATTCCGGCTCCAGGCCCCTCCCCCCGCCCCTCCCTCCCCTCCCCCCCCTTCTTCCCACCCGGAATTTCTGCTTCCTGCCCCTCCCCCATCGCAGATTTTGGGGTTGGGACCCCCCCCGGAAAAACCCAGGAGGGTTTTAAAATATTTTTAAATATTATATTTGATTTGATTTTAAAATTTATATATATTTTTAAAATTTATTATATTCGTACCTTTTCCCTTCAATTTAAATTAAGTGAAATGGAACCGATTTGATTCGATCTATTTTATTTCTTTCTTTATTATTTCATCCGAAATAGAAAATTCTTGAAGAAAAACAGAAAATTCTTGAAGAAAAACAGAAAATTCTTGAAGAGAAGAAAGTCACGGTGAGTGCTGGGGGGGAGGCGGGGTTTTTCCTATTTTTGGATCATTTTGATGATTAATTTCAATTTTGATTAATTCCGATAATTTTATTTATTTTATTTAATATTCCCCAGGAATATTTGATCCCACTCAGGACCCACCCCCGGCCCGATTGGTTCGTGGTTTAGGGGATCCTTTTGGGGTTTATTCCCATTTTGGGGGAACCTTTTGGGGTTTATTCCCATTTTGGGGGAACCTTTTGGGGTTTATTCCCATTTTAGGGGATCCTTTTGGGATTTGTTCCCATTTTGGGGGATCCTTTTGGGGTTTATTCCCATTTTAGGGGATCCTTTTGGGATTTATTCCCATTTTGGGGGATCCTTTTGGGATTTATTCCCATTTTGGGGGATCCTTTTGGGATTTGTTCATAATTTTGGGGGGAACTTTTTGGGGTTTGTTCCCATTTTAGGGGATCCTTTTGGGGTTTGTTCCCATTTTAGGGGATCCTTTTGGGGTTTATTCCCATTTTGGGGGATCCTTTTGGGATTTATTCCCATTTTAGGGGATCCTTTGGGGGTTTGTTCCCATTTTGGGGGAACCTTTTGGGGTTTGTTCATAATTTTGGGGGATCCTATTGGAATTTGTTCCCATTTTAGGGGATCCTTTTGGGATTTGTTCCCATTTTAGGGGATCCTTGTGGGGTTTGTTCAAAATTTTGGGGGATCCTATTGGGGTTGGATCCCATTTTGGGGGATCCTTTTGGGATGTGTTCATAATTTTGGGGGGAATTTATTGGGGTTTGTTCCCATTTTAGGGGATCCTTTTGGGGTTTGTTCCCATTTTAGGGGATCCTTGTGGGGTTTGTTCCTATTTTGGGGGATCCTTTTGGGATTTGTTTATAATTTTGGGGGGAATTTATTGGGGTTTGTTCCCATTTTAGGGGATCCTTTTGGGGTTTGTTCCCATTTTAGGAGATCTTTTTGGGGATTATTCCATTTTAGGGGATCCAGGTGGGATTTGTTCCCATTTTAGGGCATCCTTGTGGGGTTTGTTAATAATTTTGGGGGATCCTATTGGGGTTGGATCCCATTTTATGGGATCTTATTGGGGTTTGTTCCCATTTTATGGGATCCTATTTGGGTTGGATCCCATTTTAAAGGATCCTATTGGGGTTTGTTCATAATTTTGGGGGGAACTTTTTGGGGTTTGTTCCCATATTAGGGGATCCTTTTGGGGTTTGTTCCCATTCTAGGGGATCCTTTGGGGGTTTGTTCCCATTTTGGGGGATCCTTGTGGGGTTTGTTCATAATTTTAGGGGATCCTTGTGGGGTTTGTTCATAATTTTAGGGGAACCTTTTGGGGTTTGTTCCTATTTTGGGGGATCCTTTTGGGGTTTGTTCATAATTTTGGGGGGACCTTATTGGAAATTGTTCCCATTTTAGGGGATCCTTTTGGGGTTTTTTCCCATTTTATGGGATCCTATTTGGGTTCGATCCCATTTTAAAGGATCCTATTGGGGTTTGTTCATAATTTTGGGGGATCCTATTTGGGTTGGATCCCATTTTGGGGGATCCTTTTGGGATGTGTTCATAATTTTGGGGGGAATTTATTTGGGTTTGTTCCCATTTTAGAAGATCTTTTTGGGGATTATTCCATTTTAGGGGATCCAGGTGGGATTTGTTCCCATTTTAGGGGATCCTTGTGGGGTTTGTTCATAATTTTAGGGGATCCTATTTGGGTTGGATCCCATTTTAAAGGATCCTATTGGGGTTTGTTCATAATTTTGGGGGGAACTTTTTGGGGTTTGTTCCCATTTTAGGGGATCCTGACAGGGTTGGATCCTGCTTTAGGGGATCCCATTAGGGTTTGTTCATAATTTTGGGGGATCCTATTGGAATTTGTTCCCATTTTAGGGGATCCTTTTGGGGTTTATTCCCATCTTAGGGGATCCTATTGGGGTTTGTTCATAATTTTGGGGGATCTTGTGATTTTTTTTTTTTTTTTTTTTGTGTTTTGGGGTGTCCAGGTCTGGTTTATTTGTATTTTAGGGGATCCGAGTGGGATTTTTAGGGGATGCAGGTGGGGTTGGATCCTGTTTTGGGGGATCCAGGTGGGGTTTTTTCATGTTTTGGGGTGTCCTGATGGGGTTTGTTCCCATTTTAAGGGATCCTATTGGGGTTTGTTCATAATTTTGGGGGGACCTTATTGGAATTTGTTCCCATTTTAGGGGATCCAGGTGGGATTTATTTGTATTTTAGGGGATCCAGGTGGAATTTGTTCCCGATTTAGGGTGACCTAGTGGGGTCTGTTCATGTTTTAGGGGATCCAGGTCTGGTTTATTTGTATTTTAGGGGATCCAGGTGGGATTTGTTTCCGTTTTAGGGGACCCTGTTGCAGTTTGTCTGTATTTTTGGGGGATCCTATTGGGGTTGGATCCCGTTTTAGGGGATCCTGCTCTGGTTTATTTGTGATTTAGGGGATCGTGCTGGGGTTGGTTCCCCTTTTCGGGGATCCAGATCCCGTTTTCTCATGTTTTGGGGTGTCCTAATGGGGTTTGTTCCCGTTTTAGGGGATCCAGGTGGGGTCGGCTCCTGTTTTAGGGGATCCAGGTGGGATTTATTTGTGTTTTAGGGGATCCAGGTCAGGTTTATTTGTATTTTAGGGGATCCAGGTGGGATTTGTTTCCATTTTAGGGGACTCTGTTGCAGTTTGTCTGTATTTTTGGGGGATCCTATTGGAGTTGGATCCCGTTTTAGGGGATCCAGGTGTGGCTTATTTGTGATTTAGGGGATCGTGCTGGGGTTGGTTCCTCTTTTAGGGGATCCAGGTGCGGTTTTTTGTGTTTTGGGGTGTCCTGGTGGGGCTGGATCCCATTTTAGGGGATCCAGGTGGGGTTGGTTCCCATTTTAGGGGATCCTTGTGGGGTTTGTTTGTGTTTTTGGGGGATCCTATTGTGGTTGGTTCCCATTTTAGGGGATCCTGATGAGGTTGGTTCCTTTTTTAGGGGATCCAGGTGCGGTTTTTTCGTGTTTTGGGGTGTCCTGGTGGGGCTGGTTCCCATTTTAGGGGATCCAGGTGGAATTTGTTCCCGATTTAGGGTGCCCTGGTGGGGTCTGTTCGTGTTTTAGGGGATCCAGGTCTGGTTTATTTGTACTTTAGGGGATCCGAGTGGGGTTTGTTCCCATTTTTGGGGAATCCTATTGGGGCTGGTTCCCGTTTTTGGGGATCCTGATGGGGCTGGTTCCTCTTTTAGGGGATCCAGATCCAGTTTTCTCATGTTTTGGGGTGTCCTGGTGTAGTTGTTTCCCATTTTAGGGGATCCTGATGGGGTCTGTTCGTGTTTTAGGGGATCCAGGTCTGGTTTATTTTTATTTTAGGGGATCCAGGTGCAGTTGGATCCCGTTTTAGGGGATCCTATTGGGATTTGTTCCTGTTTTAGGGAATCCTGGTGGGGTTGCATCCCATTTTAGGGGATCCAGATGGAGTTTGTTTCCATTTTAGGGTGCCCTGGTGGGGTCTGTTCATGTTTTGGGGGATCCAGGTCAGGTTTATTTGTATTTTAGGGGATCCAGGTGGGGTTTGTTTCCATTTTAGGGCTTTGTTTGTGTTTTTGGGGGATCCTATTGGGGTTGGATCCCGTTTTAGGGGATTCTGCTCTGGTTTATTTGTGATTTAGGGGATCGTGCTGGGGTTAGTTCCACTTTTCGGGGATCCAGATCCCGTTTTCTCGTGTTTTGGGGTGTCCTAATGGGGTTTGTTCCCGTTTTAGGGTGTTCTGGTGGGGTTGGATCCCATTTTAGGGGGTCTAGGTCTGGTTTATTTGTGTTTTAGGGGATCCAGGTGGGGTTTGTTTCCATTTTTGTGGAATCCTATTGGGGTTGGATCCCATTTTAGGGGATCCTGATGAGGTTGGTTCCTTTTTTAGGGGATCCAGGTGCGGTTTTTTCGTGTTTGGGGTGTCCTGGTGGGGTTGGATCCCATTTTAGGGGATTCCGATGGGGCTGGTTCCCATTTTGGGGGATCCAGGTGGAGTTTATTCCAAATTTAGGGTGTCCTGGTGGGGTTTGTTTGTATTTTAGGGGATCCAGGTCTGGTTTATTTTTATTTTAGGGGATCCAGGTGCAGTTGGATCCCGTTTTAGGGGATCCTATTGGGATTTGTTCCTGTTTTAGGGAATCCTGGTGGGGTTGGATCCCATTTTAGGGGATCCAGGTGGAATTTGTTTCCATTTTAGGGTGCCCTGGTGGGGTCTGTTCGTGTTTTGGGGGATCCAGGTCTGGTTTATTTGTATTTTAGGGGATCCAAGTGTGGTTTGTTTCCATTTTAGGTCTTTGTTTGTGTTTTTGGGGGATCCTATTGGGGCTGGATCCCATTTTAGGGGATCCAGGTGGAGTTTTTTCCCGATTTAGGGTGCCCTGGTGGGGTCTGTTCATGTTTTGGGGGATCCAGGTCTGGTTTATTTGTACTTTAGGGGATCCAAGTGGGGTTTGTTTCCATTTTTGGGGAATCCTATTGGGGTTGGTTCCCGTTTTTGGGGATCCTGATGGGGCTGGTTCCTCTTTTAGGGGATCCAGATCCAGTTTTCTCATGTTTTGGGGTGTCCTGGTGTAGTTGTTTCCCATTTTAGGGGATCCTGGTGGGGTCTGTTCGTGTTTTAGGGGATCCAGGTCAGGTTTATTTGTATTTTAGGGGATCCAGGTGGGATTTGTTTCCATTTTAGGGGACCCTGTTGCAGTTTGTCTGTATTTTTGGGGGATCCTATTGGGGTTGGATCCCGTTTTAGGGGATCCTGCTCTGGTTTATTTGTGATTTAGGGGATCGTGCTGGGGTTAGTTCCCCTTTTCGGGGATCCAGATCCCGTTTTCTCGTGTTTTGGGGTGTCCCAATGGGGTTTGTTCCCGTTTTAGGGTGTTCTGGTGGGGTTGGTTCCCATTTTAGGGGATCCTTGTGGGGTTTGTTTGTGTTTTTGGGGGATCCTATTGGGGTTGGATCCCATTTTAGGGGATCCTGATGAGTTTGGTTCCTTTTTTAGGGGATCCAGGTGCGGTTTTTTGTGTTTTGGGGTGTCCTGGTGGGGCTGGATCCCATTTTAGGGGATCCAGGTGGAGTTTGTTCCCGATTTAGGGTGCCCTGGTGGGGTCTGTTCATGTTTTGGGGTATCCAGGTCTGGTTTATTTTTATTTTAGGGGATCCAGGTGCAGTTGGATCCCGTTTTAGGGGATCCTATTGGGATTTGTTCCTGTTTTAGGGGATCCTAGTGGGGTTGGATCCCATTTTAGGGGATCCAGGTGGAGTTTGTTTCCATTTTAGGGTGCCCTGGTGGGGTCTGTTCATGTTTTGGGGGATCCAGGTCAGGTTTATTTTTGTATTTTGGGGGATCCAAGTGTGGTTTGTTTCCATTTTAGGGCTTTGTTTGTGTTTTTGGGGGATCCTATTGGGGTTGGATCCCATTTTGGGGGATCCAGGTGGAATTTGTTCCCGATTTAGGGTGCCCTGGTGGGGTCTGTTCATGTTTTAGGGGATCCAGGTCTGGTTTATTTGTACTTTAGGGGATCCAGGTGGGGTTTGTTTCCATTTTTGGGGGATTCTATTGGGGTTGGATCCCATTTTAGGAGATCCAGGTGTGATTTTTTCGTTTTTGGGGTGTCCTGGTGGGGCTGGATCCCATTTTAGGGGATTCTGATGGGGCTGGTTCCATTTTGGGGGATCCAGGTGGAGTTTATTCCCAATTTAGGGTGTCCTGGTGGGGTTTGTTTGTATTTTAGGGGATCCAGGTCTGGTTTATTTTTATTTTAGGGGATCCAGGTGCAGTTGGATCCCGTTTTAGGGGATCCTATTGGGATTTGTTCCTGTTTTAGGGGATCCTGGTGGGGTTGGATCCCATTTTAGGGGATCCAGGTGGAATTTGTTCCCGATTTAGGGCGCCCTGGTGGGGTCTGTTCGTGTTTTAGGGGATCCAGGTCTGGTTTATTTGTATTTTAGGGGATCCTTTTGGGGCTTGTTCCCATTTTAGGGGATCCTATTGGGGTTTGTTCATAATTTTGGGGGATCCCATTTGGATTGGATCCCATTTTAGGGGATCCTATTGGGGTTTTTTTGTGTTTTAGGGGTTCCTGGTGGGGTTAAATCCCATTTTGGGGGTTCCACATTGGGGTTTTTTTTACTTCACTTTATCATATCATATCATTTTTTATTTTTATTTTTTATTTTTTATTTTTTATTTTTTATTTTTTATTTTTTATTTTTTATTTTTTATTTTTTATTTTTTTTTACTTTTTACTTTTTATTTTTTATTTTTTATTTTTATTATTTTTTATTTTTATTATTTTTTATTTTTATTATTTATTATTTATTATTTTTTATTTTTTATTTTTTTTATTTTTATTTTTTATTTTTCATTTCATTTTATTTCGCCTTTCCTTAAGTCGGAAATCTTCATTTTGACTAATTTTAACTCTGAATTTTTTATTTTTTTTTTCTTTTTCCCTCGAAGGGGGAAAAAGCAAAATTTTAAAAAAAAAAAAAAAAAAAGGAAATGGAAAAAGGGGTCAGGACTAGGTGATAATTCTGAATTTTGGGTGAAAATTCTGAATTTTGGGTGATATTTCTGAATTTTCCCTATTTCACCCCCCCAAAAATCCGATTTTCCACCCTTCCCAGCCGTTTTTTTTTTTTTTAATTTTTTTTTGTTTATTTTGTTTTTTATTTATTTTCCCGAAGCGTTTGAAGTTCTACAGCAGCCGAAATTTTATTTTATTTTATTGCGTTTTTATTGGGTTTTTATTGATTTTTATTGGATTTTTATTGGGATTTTATTGGATTTTTATTACATTTCCGGCCCGTAGATTTATATCCCGACCCATCCCGGATTTTTGAGGTTTTTCCAAGTTTCTCTCTCCTCCTCCTCCGCTGGAATTTTTTTTTTTTTTCCTCTGCTGAACTTTTCAACTCCCTCCCGAATTTGCACTTTTCAACCCTGATTGTTGCTTCCTCCCAGATTTTTAATCCGACTTTTAATTTTTAATTTTTTGCTCCCTAATTATTTAATTCGCTCTGAGGACGAGGCCCGGCTCGCCAGGTAAGAATTTTAATTTATAGATTAAAAATATGTTAAAAAAATATTAAATATTTATTATAATTTATTAAAATTTTCATAATATATATTAAATTTTTATTACTATTTATTGCTGTTTTGATATACAATATATATTAAATATTTATTCCTATTTATTCCTATTCATATATACTTATTAATATTTATCTCTATATTTAATATATTAAATATTTATTCCTATTTATTATTATTTTGTATTATATATATTAAATATTTATTCCTATTTATTCCTATTCATATATACTTATTAATATTTATCTCTATATTTAATATATTAAATATTTATTCCTATTTATTATTATTTTGTATTATATATATTAAATATTTATTCCTATTTATTCATATTTATGTATACTTAATAATATTAATCTATGTATTTTACATATTAAAAATACAAAATATTTATTGCTATTTATTTATTATTATTTATTACTACTTATATATTATATATAAAAATATTTATTCCTATTTATTACTGCTATATATATTATATATATAAATAAAATATTGCTAATTATATATATATTAATATTTACCTATATATTTAATAAATGAAATATATTAAATATTTATTCCTATTTATTAATATTTATATATAAAAAGCTGTTTATAGCATGTTCCTATTGGCTGGGGCAGCACTGTCTTTTAAAAAAATTTAAAATATATTTAATTTTTTTTTCCCTAAATGGGAATTTTAGGGAAGTTTTTCCTGCAAATTTCCCCCTCGGGGTCTGGGCACCTCCTTCACTTTTAATTCTTTTTTTATCACGTTATTTTATAATAATATAAATATAAATAATATAAAAATTTCCCACCGAGTTCGAGGGAGAAAAGAACAGAAATTTTCTATATTGTTCTTTCTGCCTAAAAAAAAAAAAATCCACTTTTTCATTTTTTATTTAATTTTTTTTTTCTCTTTTCTCCATTTTTTTTCCCGTAAATGACACATTGCACTTCCTTCCAGGGGAGAAAATTATTAATAATTCGCTTTTTTCCCGCTGCTTTTACTCCACAAAAACTTCTCCAAATTCCCCATTTTTTCCCCCAGAACTCCTTTCTTTTATTCTACAAAAACTTCTCCAAATTTTCCATTTTTTCCCCGAGATCTCCCAGCTTTTAATCCAAAAAACTTCTCCAAATTCCCCATTTTTCCCCCAAAATTAACTTTTTTTACTCCGTAAAAT
This sequence comes from Oenanthe melanoleuca, assembly GCF_029582105.1. Classification (NCBI taxonomy): domain Eukaryota; kingdom Metazoa; phylum Chordata; class Aves; order Passeriformes; family Muscicapidae; genus Oenanthe; species Oenanthe melanoleuca. The sequence goes on along the minus strand of NW_026612974.1, from coordinate 10,328 downwards.
TTCTCCAAATTCACCTTTTTTTTACCCCAGACCTCGCTTCTTTTATTCTGCAAAAACTTCTCCAAATTCTCCATTTTTCCCCCCCAGAACCTCATTTTTTATTCTGCAAAAATTTCCCCAAATTTTCCATTATTCCCCCAGACCTCCTTTCTTTTATTCTGCAAAAACTTCTCCAAATTCGCTTTTTTCCTCTCAGAATTCACTTCTTTTATTCCACAAAATCTCCATTTTTCCCCCAGAACTTTCTGCTTTTATTCTGACAAATTTTCCCCAAAATCTCCTTTTTTTTTTCCCCAGAATTTCCCTTTTTACCCTGAAAAAACTTCTTCAAATTCTCATTATTCCCCCAGAACTCCCCGATTTTATTCTGCAAAAACATCTCCAAATTCGCTTTTTTCCCCCCACAATTCTCTTCTTTTACTCCACAAAAACTTCTCCAAAAACTCCGACACCTTTAAATTAAAAAAAAAAAATTAAAAAATCAAACAACAACAACAAAAAAATCATTAAAACGACATTTTAACATCAAATCTTGATAAATAATTTTCATTTCCCAAACTTTTTTCCCAACCCCCCGCGCGGAGGAGACGAATTTGGGGATTTTTGCTGCGTTTTATCGAGTTTTTTATCCATTTTACAGCTGCGAAATTCGCTTTTTTTTCCCCTCTTCGATCCCATTTTCGTTTTTCCTGCGCTTATTTGTCCCCATTTGTAAATCCCGCGGGAGGGACTCGATTTCTGTCGTTTTTATTTTATTATTCCCGCGCTCTCAAAGCTCCTTTTGTCGCTTTTTTTTGGTTTCCTGGCAACTTTGATTTTATGGGAGTTCAAATCCCGGATGGTGCCGCTTTTTTTTTTTTTTTTTTTTTGGCCATTTTAAATCGCATTTTCACCCGGATTTTTATTTTTTTTCCCCAAATTTTCCCTGGATATTCCCCCCCAGGAATCCCTGGAATCTCGCTGGGTTTGGGGTGTTTTAATGCGGATTTTTGGGTGTTTTAATGCGGATTTTTAGGTGTTTTAATGCAGATTTTTGGGTGTTTTAATGCAGATTTTAGGGCTCTCAAGGCCATTTTTAATGAGATTTTTGGGGGGTTTTTAGCCATTTTAAGTCGTTTTTCCCTCGGATTTTTTTCCCAGTATTCCCAACTTTTCCTCGGGTTTCCCCCCCAGGAATCTCTGGAATCTCGCTGAGTTTTGGAGCCATTTTTTGGGTTTTTAATGCAGATTTTAGGACTTTTTTTTGGCCATTTTAGGAGATTTTTCCGCAGATTTTTGGGGGTTTTTTTAGGTTAATTTTTTTTTCCAGATTTCCCCCCGTATTTTTCCCAGAAACGTTCAGAATTTTGGCAGGTTTGGGATGTTTTTGCTCAGATTTTAGGAGTTTCAGCGCAGATTTTAAGTGACCGATGTCCGATTTTGGGCCTTTTTGGGAATTTTGGGGTTTTTATGACAAAACGTCTCCGCGGGCTCCTTTTTGGGGTGGATTTGGGGATTTTTGGCCTTTAGCCCGAGGCTGAAGTAGAACTGCTCTGTGGATTAGGTAGTTTCATGTTGTTGGGCTCGGTTTTAGTCGCAAGGACATCGAACTGCCTGGTTCACGGCGGCTCCTGCTCCGCGCTGCTCCCGATCCCGATCCCGATCCTGATCCCGATTCCGATCCTGATCCCGATCCCGATCCTGATCCCGATCCTAATCCCGATCCTAATCCCGATTCCTATCCCGATCCTGATCCCTATCCTGATCCTGATCCTGCTCCCGATCCCGAACCCCATCCTAATCCCGATCCTGATCCTAATCCTGATCCCGATCCTGATCCTGATCCTGATCCTGATCCTATTCCCGACCCTGATCTTAATCCTGATCCCGATCCCGAACCCCATCCTAATCCCGATCCTGATCCTAATCCTGATCCCGATTCTGATCCTGATCCCGATCCTGATCCCGATCCTATTCCCGACCCTGATCTTAATCCTGATCCCGATCCCGATCCTAATCCCGATCCCGATCCCGATCCTGATCCCTATCCTGATCCTGATCCTGCTCCCGATCCCGAACCCCATCCTGATCCCGATCCTGATCCTAATCCCGATCCCGACCCCGATCCTAACCCCGGTCCGGATCCCAATCCCGATCCAGATCTCGATCCCGATCCAGATCCTGATCCCCATCCCGATCTCAATCCCACTCCAGATCCCAATCTGATCCCAGTTCCGATCCCACTCCTGATCCTGATCCCGCTCCCCATCCCGATCCCGACCCCGACCCCAGTCTGGATTCCAATCCCAATCTCGATTTCAATCCCGTTCCTGATCCCCATCCCGATCCCGCTCCCCATCCCGATCCCGATCCCGATCCCAATCCCGATCCCGCTCTGCCTTGAGCCCTGCTGGCACCTGGAGGGACCTGGGGACCCTGTCTGGGTCCGGGTCTCCCCTCCAGGGATTTGGGGACCCCTCTCCCAGATCCGTGTCCCCCCTCCTAGATCCGTGTCCCCTCTCCCGGATCCGTGTCCCCCGTCCCGGATCCGTGTCCCCTCTCCCGGATCCGTGTCCCCCTTCCCGGATCCGTGTCCCCCCTCCCAGATCCGTGTCCCCCCTCCTAGATCCGTGTCCCCCCTCCCGGATCCGTGTCCCCCTTCCCGGATCCGTGTCACTTCTCCCGGATCCGTGTCACTTCTCCCGGATCCGTGTCCCCCCTCCTCGATCCGTGTCCCCCTTCCCGGATCCGTGTCCCCCCTCCCGGGTCCGTGTCCCCTCTCCCGGATCCGTGTCCCCCTTCCCGGATCCCATGTCCCCCCTCCCAGATCCGTGTCCCCTCTCCCGGATCCGTGTCCCCTCTCCCGGATCCGTGTCACTTCTCCCGGATCCGTGTCACTTCTCCCGGATCCGTGTCCCCCCTCCTCGATCCGTGTCCCCCCTCCTCGATCCGTGTCCCCCCTCCCGGATCCGTGTCCCCCTTCCCGGATCCGTGTCACTTCTCCCGGATCCGTGTCCCCTCTCCTAGATCCGTGTCCCCCCTCCTCGATCCGTGTCCCCCTTCCCGGATCCGTGTCCCCCCTCCCGGGTCCGTGTCCCCTCTCCCGGATCCGTGTCCCCTCTCCTCGATCCGTGTCCCCCTTCCCGGATCCGTGTCCCCTCTCCCGGATCCGTGTCCCCTCTCCCAGATCCGTGTCCCCCCTCCCGGATCCGTGTCCCCTTTCCCGGATCCGTGTCCCCTCTCCCGGATCCGTGTCCCCTCTCCCGGATCCGTGTCCCCTCTCTCAGATCCGTGTCCCCTCTCCTCGATCCGTGTCCCCCTTCCCGGATCCGTGTCCCCTCTCCCGGATCCGTGTCCCCCCTCCCAGATCCGTGTCCCCCCTCCCGGATCCGTGTCCCCTCTCCCGGATCCGTGTCCCCTTTCCTGGGCCTGGGGACCATTTCTGAGTCCGTGTCCCCCCTCCCGGGTCCGTGTCCCCTCTCCCGTGACCGTGTCCCCTCTCCTGGGACCGTGTCCCCTCTCCCGTGACCGTGTCCCCATCGGGACCGTGTCCCCGCTCTGTCCCTGTCCGTGTCCCCACTCGGGACCGTGTCCCCATCGGGACCGTGTCCCCTCTCCCGTGACCGTGTCCCCTCTCCCGTGACCGTGTCCCCGCTCTGTCCCTGTCCGTGTCCCCCTCCCCGGGCACGGGAATTGGGCCTTGGAACGGCCCTGGATCCGCCCCAAATCCGTGTCCTTGTCCCCCAACCCAAATCCCCGTCCCTCACCCCAGATCCGTGTCCCCAACCCCACATCAGTGTCCCCAACCCCACATGGGTGTCCCCCAACCCAAATCCATGTCCCTCACCCCAGATCCGTGTCCCCCAACCCAAATCCGTGTCCCCAACCCCAAATCTGTGTCCCCAACCCCACATCCGTGTCCCACCACCCCATATCCGTGTCCCCAACCTCAGATCTGTGTCCCCCGCCCCCAAATCCCTGTCCCCCCACTTCAAATCTTTATCCCCATCCCAAATCTATCCCTCCCACCCCATATCCGTGTCCCTCCACCCCACATCCGTGTCCCCCCACCCCAATCTATGTCCCCATCCCCAAATCCATGTCCCCAAGCCAAACCCGTGTCTCCCCCCAGCTAATCCATATCCCCCATCCCCAAATCCATGTCCCCCACCCCAAATCTGTGTTCCCCCCCCCAACTCCCTGTCCCCCAGCCGATATCCCTGTCCCCACCCCAAATCCGTGTCCCCCATCCCCAAATCCGTGTCCCACATCCCCAACTCCATGTCCCCCATCCCCAAATCCCTGTCCCCACCCCAAATCCATATCCCCATCCCCAAATCCGTGTCCCCACCCCAAATCCGTGTCCCCACCCCAAATCCCTGTCCCCACCCCAAATCCCTGTCCCCATCCCCAAATCCCTGTCCCCATCCCAAATCCGTGTCCCACATCCCCAAATCCATGTCCCCCACCCCAATCTATGTCCCCCATCCCCAAATCCATATCCCACATCCCCAAATCCATGTCCCCATCCCCAAATCCGTGCCCCCACCCCAAATCCGTGTCCCCCATATCCCTGTCCCCCAGCCCAAATCAGTGTCCCCAGCCCAAATCCCTGTCCCCACCCCAAATCCGTGTCCCCCATCCCCAAATCCGTGTCCCCCCACCCCAAATCCGTGTCCCCCATCCCCAAATCCACATCCCCCCATCCCCAAATCCGTGTCCCCCAACCCCAAATCCGTGTCCCCACCCCAAATCCATATCCCCATCCCCAAATCCGTGTCCCCCACCCCAAATCCATGTCCCCCACCCCAATCTATGTCCCCCACCCCAAATCCGTGTCCCCCATCCCCAAATCCGTGTCCCCCACCCCCTCCCCCCGGGGGTGTCGCTTTCTTTGTTCCATCCCGTCCCGGGGACCCCCCTCAGCCCCGCCCCCAATCATCACCAGCTCATTAAGCTCTAATTAGGCAGCGGCGCCTCTCAGAGGCCGAAATCCCCCCCGGGCCAGGCTCGGCAAAACCCCCCCGGCTGTGTCTGGCACAAAAAAAATAAAATAAAATAAATAAATCCCTGTAAACACAGGCGGGGCCATAAAGGAATTTAGGGGAGTTTTGTTTTAGGAGCAGCTCGGTGGAAAAGGAAACGTGAGAGGTTCAGGCAGCACAAAAAGGCTGCGAGAAGCTCTGGGGTGTAATTATTGCACTCGATAAAATAAGTTTATTAAAGTTTCCCCCGGTAATTGTTACAGGGGAGGCGATCCTGTGTTTTTTTCCTTGGGAAAATACGGGATTTATGTGTGAATATTTGCGGTCCTGACCAATATTTGGGATTGATCAGTCTCAAAGTTGGGATTTTTTTTTAGGCACAAAACCGCAGAGATTTAATTTCATCACTTAAAAATCATCTGAATTCATCATCGGCAGCGTCCTCGCCGCCAATTTCACCGATTAAAAAAGAAAATATTTCTATTTTTTAGGTGGCCGCAAGGGTTTCGCCGTTGGGCTTTCAACGTGTTGATTAAAAATTAAAAAAAAAAAAAAATTAAAAATTAAGAACACCACCAACAAAAACCCCAAATAAAGCCCTAAAACAATAAAATTTCGGCAAAAAGGAGAGAATAGAACCCCGAGCGCCCGAGTTTGTGCTCGGATGAAATTCACGCTCCCTCCCCGGAGTGTGAGTGTGCGAGGAACCAAATCCCGGCCGCGATTTGCTGCTAAAAAACCCCCGGAAAACCCAAATTTCACATGGTCCGGACACGGCTGGACCAGGCTGGGAACTGATCCCCGTGCGAGGTTTAAAGAATTTAACTTTGATACCAAATCCTGCCCCGCCAGCTGCTCCCGCTTTTTTTTTACTTTTTTTTTTTTTTTTTCTTTAATTTTAATTTTTTTTTTTTTTCCTGTGTTGCGAAAAAAAAAACCCAAAGCAAACAGGCTGAGCTGGGGTTTTAAACCTGTGCGTGTTTTATTCCCGATTCTGTTTAGACTCTCGCCTAAAAACAAACAGGGGAGGAGAGGGGAAAATCAAACAGCGGAAAATAAAAGGGGAATTTTCGGGAAAATAAAAAGCCTGAAACGGAAAAGGACAATCTGGGCAAGTTAATCATAAACCCAAAACCCGGCCTAAGGCGAGCCCGACCTGCGGCTGCTGATTCTCATCTCCCGCGTCTGGGCAGGAAACCGGGAAAAAATCGGGATTAAGTTGGGAGGAGCTGCCCAAAAATGGGAATTTGGGGTTTATTTCCCAAGGGAAGGAGCCTCAAAACGGGAATTTGGGGTTTATTTCCCAAAGAAAGGAGCCTCAAAACGGGAATTTGGGGTTTATTTCCCAAGGGAAGGAGCCCCAAAACGGGAATTTGGGATTTTTTTCCCCAAAGAAAGGAGCCCCAAACTGAGAATTTGGGATTCTTTCCTCAGTGGAACGAGTCCCAAACTGAGAATTTGGAGTTTTTTCCCAAGCGAAAGAGCCTCAAACTGAGAATTTGGGGTTTATTTCCCAAAGAAAGGAGCCCCAAAACTGGAATTTGGGGTTTTTTTCCCCTAAGAAAGGAGCCCCAAAACTGGAATTTGGGGTTTTTTTCCCCAAAGAAAGGAGCCCCAAAACTGGAATTTGGGGTTTATTTCCCAAAGAAAGGAGCCCCAAAACTGGAATTTGGGGTTTATTCCCCAAGGGAAGGAGCCTCAAAACTGGAATTTGGGGTTTTTTTCCCCAAAGAAAGGAGCCTCAAAACGGGAATTTGGGGTTTATTTCCCAAAGGAAGGAGCCCCAAACTGAGAATTTGGGGTTTTTTTCTCAGTGGAATGAGTCCCAAACAGGGAATTTTGGATTTCTTTCCCAAAAGAAGGAGCCCTAAACTGAGAATTTGGGATTCTTTTCCCAAAAGAAGGAGCCTCAAACTGAGAATTTGGGATTTTTTTCTCAGTGGAACGAGTCCCAAACTGAGAATTTGGAGTTTTTTCCCAAGCGAAAGTGCCTCAAACCGGGAATTTGGGGTTTATTTCCCAAGGGAATGAGTCCCAAACAGGGAATTTGGGGTTTATTTCCCAAAGGAAGGAGCCTCAAACCGAGATTTTTTTTTTTTTTTTGTGCTTTGTTTTGTTTTGTTATTTTTTTCCCCAAGGGGAGCTGCCACAAACCGGGAATTTGGCTTTTTTTTTTTTTTTTTCCCAAGTGAAGGAGCCTCAAACCGAAAATTTGGGGCTCCTTTCCAAGGGAAGGAGTCCCAAAATGAGAATTTTGGGGTTTTTTTTCCCAAAGGAATGAGTCCCAAACTGAGAATTTGGATTTTTTTTTTCCCCAAAGAAAGCGGCTCCAAACTGTGAATCTGGGGTTTATTTTTAAAGGGAAGGAGCCCCAAAATGAGAATTTTGGTTTTTTTTTCCCAAAGGAATGAGTCCCAAACTGTGAATTTGGGGTTTATTTTAAAGGGAAGGAGCTCCAAAATGAGAATTTTGGTTTTTTTTTTTCCCAAATAAAGGAGCCCAAACCGGGATTTGTTTATTTTTCCCAAAGGAAGCAGAAGGGTGAAGCCAATCCCCGCCCTGCCCCATCAATATTTTGATTTTTTTTCCTGATTTTCCCAATTCAAAACCCCCCAAAAATAATCTTACCTGGAAACGGATGAAAAAAGATTTTCCTCCGAGCTGGGGCTTGATGGATTCAGGAGATAAAAACCAGTTTTAACTCAAATTTTCCAAAAAAAAAAATCCCGGTTTTAACAAAGCTCAGCCCGGCTGATTTTCCCTCACCCGCGAGGGGTTTGAATTGGAGGAAATCGCGTCCTAAAGGGAGAAACTCCCCTTTTTATTTGGCTTTTCTGGGAACAATTCCCGCTCCTGTACCTGCGTCCTCCCTCCGGCGATTTTGGCTCCAGCGCGGGGATTTCCCTCCCCAAAAAAAAATAAAAATAAAAATAAAAATAAAAAAAAAAAAGAAAAGAAAAAAAAAAAAAAAAGTGATTTTTTAGGTTTTTTCCAGTTTTTTTTTTTTTTTTTTTTTTTTGGTTTTTTTTTTGTTTTCTTTTGTTTTTTGTTTTGTTTTGTTTTGTTTTGTTTGTTTGGTTTTTGTGTTTTTTTTGGGTTTTTTTTGGTTTTTTTTAGGGATATTTCTGTTCCACCCCAAAGCAGAGCCAGCGGAATCTGCTAAACACGAATTGGACAAAGGTTTTGAGGTATTTTTGGGGTATTTTTGGGGTATTTTTGGGGTATTTTTGGGGTATTTTTAGGGTATTTTTGGGGTATTCCTTTGGGGTATTTTTGGGGTATTTTTGGGGGCTTTTGGGTTTTTTTTTATGGGATATTCCAGCTACAACCCCAAAGCGAGCCAGAGGAATCCTCTAAACGCGAGTTGAATGATGGTTCGGTGATTTTTTTGGGTATTTTTTGGGGTTTTGGTTTTTTTTTTTTACTGTGTCCCTGTCAAACCCCAAAGCAGAGTCAGCAAAATCCTCTAAGCGCGGGTTGGGTGAAAGTTTTGGGGGTTTTTTTGGGGATTTTTGGGGTTTTTTTTAGGGTTACACCTCAGGCACCCCAAAGCAGAGCCAGAGAATCTGCTAAACATGAATTAGACAAAATTTTGGGATTTTTTGGGTTTTTTTGGGGGATATCTCAGTCACACCCCAAAGCAGAGCCAGAGAATCTGTTAAACACGAGCTGGACAAAATTTTGGGATTTTTTGGGTTTTTTTTTGGGGGGATATCCCGGTCAGACCCCAAAGCAGAGCCAGGGAATCTTAAACATGAATTGAACAAAATTTTGGGATTTTTGGGGGGTTTTTGGGGTTTTTTTGGGGGATATCCCGGTCACACCCCAAAGCAGAGCCAGAGAATCTGTTAAACACGAGCTGCACAAAATTTTGGGATTTTTTGGGGTTTTTCTGGGGGGATATCCCGGTCACACCCCAAAGCAGAGCCAGAGAATCTGCTAAACACGAGCTGCACAAAATTTTGGGATTTTTTGGGGTTTTTCTGGGGGGATATCCCGGTCACACATCAAAGCAGAGCCAGGGAATCTGCTAAACATGAATTGGACAAAATTTTGGGATTTTTTTGGGGTTTTTTTGGGGGGGTATCCCGGTCACACCCCAAAGCAGAGCCAGGGAATCTGTTAAGCACGAGCTGGACAAAATTTTGGGATTTTTTTGGGATTTTTTGGGGCTTTTTTGGGGGGGATATCCCGGTCACACCCCAAAGCAGAGCCAGGGAATCTGTTAAACATGAATTGGACAAAATTTTGGGATTTTTTGGGGATTTTTTTGGGGATTTTTTTGGGATTTTTTTGGGATTTTGGGGGTTTTTTTTGGGGGATATCCCGGTCACACCCCAAAGCAGAATCCTCTAAACGCGGGTTGGACAAAGATTTTGGAGTTTTGGGGGTTTTTTTTGGTTTTTTTTTTTTTTTTTTTTTTTTTGGTCTTTTTTTTTTTTTTTTTTTTTTTGAGTTTATTTTGTTTTGTTTTTAATTTTTTTTTTTTTAGGGGTTCCACCCCGAATCAGAACCAGAAGCTCCCGGGGTGCAAAACCCGCAGCAGGAATTCCCTGGGAATTGCAGGGACCAGAATTCCAAACTGGGACCAGAACGGGGGTCCCGAGACACAAACCCAAATTTATTTCCATCAAATTCCACTTTATTTCCACCAAATTCCACTTTATTTCCACCAAATTCCACTTTATTTCCATCAAATTCAACTTTATTTCCACCAAATTCGAATTTATTTCCACCAAATTCAAATTTATTTCCATCAAATTCAACTTTATTTCCACTCAACCTAAATTTATTTCCATCAAATACAATTTTATTTTTAAAAAGCCACTTTATTTCCACCAAATTCCACTTTATTTCCACCAAATTCCACTTTATTTCCACCAAATTCAACTTTATTTCAACTAAACCCAATTTTATTTCAACTAAACCCAATTTTATTTCCATCAAACACAATTTTATTTCAAAAATATCTTTATTTTAATCAAACCCGACTTTATTTCCACTTTCTCCCCTTTCCTCTTCCCAGGCCACGAATCCCAAAATTTTTCCGAACTGCCGAGGTTACAAACCTCATTTAAATTTTTATTTTTATTTTTATTTTTATTTTTATTTTTATTTTTATTTTTATTTTTATTTTTATTTTTATTTTTATTTATATTTTTATTTTTATTTTTTTTTATTTTTTATTTTTTATTTTTATTTTTATTTTTATTTTTAATTTTTATTTTTATTTTTATTTTTATTTTTTTTTTTTTTATTTAAACCCAGGATAAACTTTCTCTCCTTGGAAAATCTCCCACATGTGAAACTTTTTTTTTTTTTTTTTTTCTCCCCAGACAAGGAATTAATTCCTTCCCTCCCTCC
>NW_026612973.1:0-24969 GCF_029582105.1 Oenanthe melanoleuca | reverse complement strand
ATGAGGACGCTCTGGGACGCTGCCCTGGGGTGTCCAGTGCAGTGGGGATGGATCAGCCCCTGCTCTGCTGCTCCTTGCCAGGGTCTCCCCCTTGCAGGGACCTTGCAGAAAACCAGCCATGCTGTTTGCCCCCAGCCTGCCCACGGCCAGCCTGGGGCTGCTCACGGGGGTTTTCTCTGCTCAGCATTGGCCTGGCCAAGTGTTGTGGAGAGAGCCTGGCCAAGGAGCCTGGAGCCCCCAGGCCCTGCCCTGAGGCGTCAGCGCTGCCCCAGCAGTGCCCATGGCCTGTCCCTGCTGCAGCCCCGGCACTGCCACCCCCAGGGCTGTGCCCGGCCCCGAGAGCACTCAGGCCCTGCAGCAACATGAGGGGCAGGAGGGCAGCGGGGCAGTGGCACGGGAGCAGCTCTGGCAACACCAAGTGCTGCTGCTGCTGGGCACAGCTCCTGTGCCAGCACTGATCTGCCCCAGCTCTGCACACAGACATTACTGCTGCAGCTCTAGAGAAGGGAACAAAAGGGGCATCTCTAGAGAAAACTTTTCTGGGACAGAGATCCTTTAGCTCATTTAAGCTACCAAGAGGGCAGCCCCTTACTGGCACTCTTTGCCCACAGTAGAGCAGGAATAAAGCACAATGAGAAATCATGACATTTCTCTTAGGCTATATTAAAAAAGGAAATCTGAGGACAAAAAACCCTTAACAAAAGCACCGGGAGAAACAAAGATGACTTTTATTACAACTAATTTGCAGAAATTGGTGAGCAGTTTAATGCTTCTGACATTGCCCAGTCATCAGTCTCCACACTTCTGCTTTGAGCTCCTGATTTCTCAGGCTGTAGATGAGGGGGTTCAGGGCTGGAGGCACCACTGAGTACAGAACTGACAGTGCCAGATCCAGGGATGGGGAGGATATGGAGGGGGGCTTCAGGTAGGCAAACACTGCAGTGCTGAGAAATAGGGAGAGCACAGCCAGGTGAGGGAGGCAGGTGGAAAAGGCTTTGTGCCCTCCCTGCTCAGAGGGGATCCTCAGCACAGCCCTGAAGATCTGCACATAGGAGAAAACAATGAACACAAAACAGCTAAAATCTAAACAAATACTAACACCAAGAAGCCCAAGTTCCCTGAGGTAGGATTTGGAGCAGGAGAGCTTGAGGATGTGTGGGATTTCACAGAAGAACTGGCCCAGGGCATTGCCATGGCACAGGGGCAGGGAAAATGTTGTGGCTGTGTGCAGCAGTGAATAGAGAAAGCCACTGGCCCAGGCAGCTGCTGCCATGTGGGCACAAGCTCTGCTGCCCAGGAGGGTCCTGTAGTGCAGGGGTTTGCAGATGGACACGTAGCGGTCGTAGCACATGATGGTCAGGAGGGAAAACTCTGCACCAAAAAAGAAGACCAGCAGAAACACGTGTGCAGCACATCCTGCATAGGAGATGTTCCTGGTGTTCCAGAGGGAATTGTGCATGGCTTTGGGCACAGTGGTGCAGATGCAGCCCAGGTCAGTGAGGGCCAGGTTGAGCAGGAAGAAGAACATGGGGGTGTGCAGGTGGTGGCCGCAGGCTACGGCGCTGATGATGAGGCCGTTGCCCAGGAGGGCAGCCAGGGAGATGCCCAGGAAGAGGCAGAAGTGCAGGAGCTGCAGCTGCCGCGTGTCTGCCAGTGCCAGCAGGAGGAAGTGGCTGATGGAGCTGCTGTTGGACATTTGCTGTGACTTGGCACTGGATTCTGTCATGGAGAAAAAGACAGTGAAGTTTTAGAGGAGATACATATAATCAAAATCAAATGCACTTCTCATCCATCCTCTCCTGTAACACTCACACAGCCTTTTGTGTTTAAGTATTCTAGGCTTTTGTTTTATGTCCTCATATGTCTCATGGTAGTTTTGGATTTTATAATCTCTCAGCATTTCTGCTAACTCTAAGGGCAACAGAGATATTCCTGTGAGGAAAAGTAACGAGTGGAGAGGGAAGGAAGATGATCTGTAGTTCTGAGCTATTCAGAGTTTCTCTGGACTTTTATCTATTTCTGGTAAAGGGTGATCACTCTCCCATGTTTCCCTTAAAAACCACCAGGTGCTGCTGAGAACAGAAGGATCCACACAGCCCAGCCACACATTCATAGCCAAACACTCATGTAGTTAATTTCACCACCCCAACAGCATTTTCACTGTCATAACATATCTACCTTTCCCTGTGGGTATTTTAAGTGACACAAAGATGTTCTAGGACAAGCTGGCATCCTGGAGGAGAGCTCCCAGCTTGGAAGGAAATCTCAGGGAGACTTCCAAGTATCCCAATGATGACATTGGATTCAGGGAGATCCCGCTCCTTCCCTGGCTGCACTGACAGCATTTCCCACAGCCAGGCACTGGGACAACATCACCCTGAGCCAGCTGTGCCCCCTCCCAGAGCCCCCAGTGCCAGGCAGCTGCTCCCAGCCCTGTGCTCTGCAGAGGGAACTGGGCCCGGGGCTGCAGAGCTGCCCCACAGCTCTGCTGCAGCTCTGCCTGCACAGGAGAGGCTTCACGCCTTGGACTCCCAGCTATGAGGACAGAGGCTTGGCTGGGGCAGGAGGGAGGGGGTTTGTTCAGAGGGAGGGGCTGCACTGCGGGGGATCCTATGGAGATCTCTAAACTCTGCCTGCCAAAACATTTCAGAGTTTTGTTTACTCTCATTCCCTGATCTCTCTGTGTCCTGGGGATTTTCCTCCTGCAAGAGTTCCAGTGCCTGATGTCTCCCTGCCAGCACTCACAGACCCCACATCTCTGTGCACCCTCCTTGGCCCTACAGAACCCTGCCTGTTTTAGGGCACTGGCTGGGGCAGGTTCTGTTTGCAGCTTGGAAAAAAGACAGGTCAGATTGAACCTGATGGGTCTAGCAAAGGGAATGCTGGTGCTGTCCATGGGCAGAGGAGTGGCTGAAAGCACATCAGGAATCTCCTGTGAACCTACTGATCACTAAATATAGCAGTTAGCATGTTTCAGGCATTTGCCAAAACTCATAATAGCTTTAATATTTATCCGCCCCTCCCTGCAATTGTCCAATAGTAGGAAACCGAAAAAAAGTCATAGGAAATTTCTTCAGTTTTATCAAAATTCCTGTCTTGGAAATATTCTATGATTTATCAGAAACCCTCATCATGTCAGAGCTTCATAAGCATTTCACCTCCCCTGCACTAGAAATACTCAGACAGTTGTACTCACAGAGTCTGTAGGCATTGGGATGTTCCAGCTTTAGGAGATCACTCCAGGAGGTGCAGCTGCATTGTCCTGCGGCCAGAGGCTTCCTGTGTCAAGGGCTGGGAGTGATTCTGCCCCAGTCACTTCTGAGCATCTTCCCAGCCCTGACTGATTGAAGCTCTCTGTGCCTCTGTGCTGTGCCCGGGGTGGCTGCAGGCAGTGCCCCAACCCTGCTGGGCTGGGAGAAGAGCTGCTCATCAAGAGAAATGTATTTTTGAAGTTCTTCTTGGCTGCCAGGGGCTCCCTTTGTGCCAGGAGCCCAGCCGAGCTCAGCAGCACAACAAAGAACAAGGTTCTTTAATGACCCTCTTGGGGGTTGTTCTAAAATCCTGAACATCAGTCCCTGAAAGGGAGCTGAAGAAACCCCTCAAGAACTCCAAGGCAGAATCGAACTCCAAAGTTTCTTGAAGTTTTAATGGGTCCCACTGAGGGACAAAACTAAGAAAGCGTCCCCAGGTTCCAGTTAGAGCAGGAAATTGGAGGCAGAGATGACAGGTGGGGACAAAGGGAAGCCAAGCCTTGGTGCCCTGGGGCACAGCAGGGTCTGTGCCACCAAGGGCTGTGAGGAGTCACCTTGTCCTGAGCCACTGGCACAGCCCCAGCAAGGCTGGGCACTGTCACCCCTTGTCCTGCCCTCAGCATCTCCCCACATCCCAGTGGCCTCAGGGATCTGCTGGGACCAGTCCCTGGGGAGCCTTGGTCAGGAATGGCCCTGGGGGCTCCTTCATGCTCCCAGGGACTGCAGGTTTTTCAGAGGACTTTGGGTTTTGCTTTTGCCTTGGAGTATCTAAGATCTTTGTGCAATCATGGCCTCCAATTATCTGCTTTAATTAGTCCCTTGAGAGACTGTCAATAACAACACTTAGTGGGGCTCATTAATGCTTCAAGGTACTTCAGCTTTTTAAGGTACTTGGAGTTTCCCATTTGACACCAACTCTTTTAGTAGTTTGTGCAATCATGGCCCTGATAATCTGCTTTAATCAGTCCCTTGAGTATTTTGTATTGACATAGAGTGGGGCTCATTAATACTTAGAGATACTCAAGGTTTCAAAGGTACTTTGGATTTTCCTTTCCTCTCTGAGTCTCTGAGACATTTTTGGGCAATCATGTCCTCCAATTCTCTCCTCCAAGGAGTCCATGAGGAGCCTGTGTTGGGGATGGACCTCAGTGGGACCCATTAATGCTTTGAGACACTTTGGGTTTTCTTCTCACTTGGACTCCTGGAAAGGTTTGTGCAATCTTCTCGCAGGCCCTGAAATTCAAGGGCTCAGCAGCAAATGCACCATGGGGCTCATTGGGATCAAGTAAGTCCTGACAAATCATGGATCTGCCTTGATTTCCCTCTGGTCTGGTGCAGTTCATCAGGAAGTTTTCCTACTATCGCTATGGAGAAATAATTCAAAGAGCTTCTTAGCTCTTCAATAATTTATTATTATTGCAAAGGGTATGTTTTATTCCTGTTCTCTTTAAAGCAGGGGTGATTGCAGCATTCTGTGATTGATATTGATGCAGGGTTTCTCTTCAGGAAGTCTGGCCTGCTCAGAGAAGCTGTGTCTTGAGGTCTGACCCAGTGTGGACAGCCTTGCTCCACATTCTCCAACATCATCCTGTCTGGAATCTGCTCTGCTTGGAGAACTGGCTTCACTCAGGAAAGAGGGGTTTTCCTGGTTCTTTTGAAGCCATCTGAAATTCCTAACTTTCCACACTGAAAAGAGACACACTCCTCAGGTGTGTGCCAGCCCAAGGTGCCACCAATGAGGTTCCCCTTTCCCAAGGCAGAGCCATGCAAGGAATGTTTGAGACCTTTGGACTCCTTGGTTCCCTGAGGCCTTGCAGTGTCACCAAGGCCCCTTGGTTCCATGAGGTTCTGTACTGTCACAGTGGAGATTTGGGTCCATGGAGCCCCACGGTGTCACAATGCTCTTTTTGTTTCCATGGGCCTTGATCTGTCACAATGGACCCTTGTTTCCATGAGGTTCATTGGTGTCACCATGGTCTCCTGGGTTCCAGGAAGCATCACAATGTCACAATGGACCCCTGGTTCCATCAGGTTCCTGCAGCAGGACTTCCCCTGTGGCCCAGCAGAGCTCATCTGTTCTGTCCATCAGCTGGGGCCATAACTCAGGGCATCTTCCCCCTCTCAGCAATTGCTGAGATAACCCAGGCTGGACATCTGTCCTGTCCTGAGTTCTCTCCAGTGCCAGGGAGGTGGAATTCCCAGCTGACCATGAACATCTTGCCTTGAGAGCAGACTGAAGGGAGATAAGCCTTGAATTTCTGAGTGACACACACTTCACTCTACAAACTATAAAAGACACACAAAACTTTCACAAAGCAGAATTTTTTTGCATAGTCCTTGCAAATGTGTAGGGCTTTTCCCTCATGTTTGGATGCATCTTGGTGGTTACTTTTCTGGAAGCTGAGTGAAAGGGCTCCATGTGCCCTCTCTCATCAATTTGGTGCTAAGTTACATTGACTCTGATCTCTGCCTTGTCTGCAATAGCTGTAATAGAGGTAACTTTATTGTGCACTGTGTTTTTATCTACCTATACTTCTTTCATTTATCCTGTGAATTAAGCAGTCTGTGTAAATGCTCTTGTCATTTAATCTTGAGTACATTCAGTAAATAATTCATTTTATAATTGACCTAATCAACCATTTTAAAGAACTTGGGAGCAAGATCAATTTGGTGTGCATGTCGCTTGAAACAAAGCTACTGCCAGAAACCTGAGCATAAGGCAGGACTTGTCTCTGCTTTCACTCCATTTCTAACATATTTCATTTAAAAAAAAAGAGAGAGAAGATACTTTTCCCCATTTATTCTTTTCGTGTTTATACACTGATATCAACAATCTCCAGTTGACATTGATCCCAAGCACCACCTAATACAGTCTGAATAAATATGAAAATCAAGACCCTTTATGGCTGAAAATCAATCAGACTCTGTCCCTACCCCCACCCCACCAATTCCCTCATCCAACCCCTGGGACTCAGAGCAGCCTTGTGCAAATCTGAGCTCTTCCACTCCAGGCTCTGAAGCAAAAATCAAAGGGTTAAGAGCTTAGCAGAAGGATAGAAGCTATACATATAATGATTAGAGTAGAAGCAATATATAAAGAGGCTGAGCCAGTAGAGCTAAGACAATAAATCACTTGCTTGGCTTTGTTGTGTCAGGATGGGTGGATGGGATATTGTTAAAGTGAAGAAACCGTAACTGCACCTGGGCCCCAAAACCAGCCAGAACCAGGCTGGGGAGCTTGAGCTATGACCAAGGGGCCCGAGAGCCCAGCAACTAGACAAAGGTGAAAAGTTGAAGGCGAGGAAGACTCCCTGACTTCATCATTAGCAGACCGCTGACCCATTTCAAACACCCACTGACCCATTTGAAGGAAGGAACTGTGCAAGCGTAAAAGGACTTTGAGCTAGTTTTAATATGAGCGAGCCTAGGCTGGGTTAGATAATTCTTATGTATAGGTGTATTGGGTAATTCTATGAATATGTAAGACCTTTGTGGATAAAAGAAGGCAAGAGCCCTGTGTACTTTGCACATCCCTATGGGAGATTTATTCCGGGTGTGCCCAGCATCATAATAAACATGCCATTTTCTAAATTTAACTGGTTAGAGTCTTTGTTTCTGCATCACTTTGGTGACCACAGCAGGACTCCTCTGTTTGGCTGCAAGAGCAGTCCGTGATGTGAATGTCTCTGGCACCACTGGGACCTTCCTGGAGGGACCTCTGCTCCCGAGCTGCTCATTGCAGGGACAGACAAGACCTGTTGCTGAACTGCAGACAAAACTGTATGTTTAAAATTATATTGGGTAGCCTGTAAGACGTACGTGTGGCTAAAAGGCAGCTGATAAGTCACTGAAGGTGTTCTGCGCTCAGCACAAGGCTGTGCAGTTTTGCTTGCAGGCATCAGGAGGGTGCAGTGGCCACAGAAAGGGTTTGTTGTGTCAGGGGACCCACCAGCAGTTCTAGGGGTGAACTGGACAAATCCCTGTTATTGCTGATATTTTTGTTGCTGCTATGTTAATCGTTGTTATTTTGACTATGACCTGACTGTGTGAGTGACTGTGTGTGATTGGTGAGATGCACTTAGCACCAATCAAGTGGGAGCTGGGATCGGCGTTTTTGATTTTGGGCAACCAGAACCGCTGGAGAAGGGCGAAGCGATTGGGGTGACCATTTAAAATGGCTGTATACTGTGTGCTGTGTTGAAGAGAGGTGAATACTTTGACCCTTGATAAAGAGATACCCTTCCCCGCAGTGATTTTAACTTTGGGATTCGGGTTGTGCGTGGGGAATTCCTGTTTAGGGGACGGCATTCCCTGTAATACCGGGTGTTCAGGTTTAACCGGTCCCCTGCCGCCGCTGGTCATTGTGTATTTTAGAGTAATTTTGCAATCTTGTGACAAAAGTTACAATTGCAGCAAGCTGGTAATTCTGCCCTGTGTTTCCTGTGTTGTTCCTCGGGCTGTGTTGTTGGCTGTGCTGTTGCAGTTTGCTGATAGAAGTGGCTGCTGAAGCTCGAGCCCAAGCTGGAGGAGCCCGGCTGTCCAGGCAGGCTCTGTCTAGATGGTTTCAGCTTGAGCCAGGAGAGTTTTTGAATACAGAGGGGAACTGGACTGCTGTGGGGTGAAAGGATGGTGTAAGCCTGGTAAGAGAAATTACAGGAATTTCCATCCTGCAGTGCTGTGTCCCTGAACCTTGGGAATTCAAGATATAAGGGTGTGGTATTTGTGGACTGTCAGAGTTACAGCATGGTGATTTTAAATCGTTGCTAGAAGAATAGAAGGAGGAGTTCCCCCCTCCCTCAGTTGTTTGGACTGGATCCTTGGGTATTTGTGAATCCAGTGGACTATTGGCTAAAAAGAGGAAATTATCAAGTTTATCTGGAAGGAATATATAGAACTTCAGCAGGGAGGTTGGTAGCTTTGGACTGGGAACAGCCTGTGCAAGAAAGTCTGGTCATTCAAGAAAGAAGAAGTGGAAGTGCTTTTTTTTCTGGGTATTACAAGGCTTTTGAGGCTTCTAGAAGTTGGCACTCTGCATGGTTACTGTTACAGCACAGCACTTGTGAAAAACATTAGTATTGTTCTTCTGAGAGAGATCAAGGTCTATGCCCTCAGTGTAAATGGAGACAATCTAACCAAGCTTATTCTGAACCTAAGTTTCTAAAGTTTGTGTGTGGAAAATCACATTCAAGACCTGCAACTTGGGCGTGTGTGTTGGAGCAAGATTGGGAAAGGACTGTGAGGCTGTGTGGAGAGAGATTTGGGTGAAAACAGTATAAGACAAGAAGGAGAATATAATGGGTACTAGTCAAAGCAAGGCTAGTCCTTTCGGCTGTATTTTGACACACTGGAAAGAGTTAGTAGGGTATTGGGGCACTAAGAATAAGTGAAATTTAATCAAATTTTGTAAAGGAATCGTCGTCCCTTTGTAAGCTGGAAGAAGGTCTCAGATGGCCACTGGCTGGAACTTTAGACTATGAGATTTTATTGCAGCTGATGTTATTTTAAAGGAGAGAACAAAAATGGGAGGAGGTGACATATGCAGGTATGTTTTTCTCTCTCAGGAATCATCCTGACTGGCAAAGAGATTGCGGCATCAGACCCCCTCTGATCCCTTGGTATTGTCCCTTGAAAAGGACAGTAAGGCTAATAGGGGAAATCCTAAGTGATGCTGCAGTGTGTGCTCAATAAACCAACACTGTACTCATTCTGATAAGGTTCATCAAACAGAGGAACAAGAAGAGGAACTAATTGACCTGTACAGAACCCCCTGAAAAGACAGAAGAAAAGGAAGATACAAACAGATCCTTATTAACTCCTATCACTACTTCTGCCCCCTCAAGGAAGAACCCACCTCTGTCCTGGCAGTACGGATGTGTCAACTCAGGGAGAAAAATGCTAACCAAGGGAGCCACACTAAAGTGAAGGTAGCCTCAACCTCCCATGATCAAGGTGCAGGGTATTGCAGAAGGGAGGATGATCTGTCAGATCCCCTGGAAGGAACCTCCACTATGTATGCCCAGGAAAGAAATAATAACCAGGGGTAGAGGGGCCCTGCCTCCAGCCAGGGAGAGGCATGGGATGACAGGATCTATTGGATAGTGTGGGTGTGATGGCCTGGCACATCAAAGCCACAGGAACACTGAGTGCTAGTTGATACTGGTTCACAATGCACCCTGATACCATCAGAACATGTGGGGAAAGAACCTGTTTCCTTGTTGGGGTGAGGGGGGGATCACAGGAATTCACTTTGCTGGAAACTGAGATTAGCCTGACAGGGAAGGGGAGGCAGAAACATCCAATTGTAACTGACCCAGGGGCACCGTGCATTCTAGGCATATTTATTACCTGTCACTGTCCATTCCCCGCTTGGTATTAAAATCAGTTGCACACTCATTGTGGTTGCATAGTGTTCCCTTGGTATTGGGTCGGTGGTTTTTTAAATGGGTTGGAGGGTTTCAGGGAAGGAAGTAAGGACTGTCTACATGGCTCTAAACTTTTTAACTCTCTCCTGTCACTATGACTACCTGATTTGTTAATCCCTTCATTCTGGTCTTTGTTAGTTTAATTGTCAAAATTTATGATGTATGGGTCTCCCCTGGCTGGCTCAGAGTATTTTCTAATGTATATCAGTTTTCAATTAAATGCTTCCATATATGTATTTTGGCTGGTTCTGAATGTTAAATAATCAATCCTTATCAACTTCTAATCCCTGTACTAAGATATATATCTTTTTAGGTTACATTCCTAATCTCTAGCTTCTAAACCTTCTAAGATATCCCATAACTTATTTCCTCAAACACAGAATTATTTAAGCTGTAACAGAATGCTATGGTTCAGTGGAATCCCACTTTGGGCCATGGTTGCCTGGTCAAGATGGATGGTTTTTTCAACAGGAAAGAAAAGTGAGAAGTCCAAGTGTTTTGGAAGAAGATGAGAGATAGCCACCCTTGGGCCAAGCCATCCTGACCTGTCTCTCCTGACACCTTTCACTTGGGAGAAATCCTTGGACATAGGGATTTTTGGAGGTGGAATCTCAATTTTGCTTGTGGGTGCCTGGAATGGAAGAAGAGTTCTTTTTGTGTGGAAGGAAAGCACAGAGCCCCAGTGTTTCCAAAGGCACATGAGAACCAGCCCTCAGGAAGCCAAGGCCAGCCAGAATTGTCAGTCATGGCAGCTTTTGTCTGGGAGCTGTCCATGGATATAGGGAATTTTGGAGGTGGATTCCCCATATTGGCCATGGGCACCAGGAGGACAAGGACAGTTCTTTTCCACAGTAAAGAAAGCCCAGAGCACCAGAGTTTCAGTCGCAGATGAGAAGCAGCCCTCAAGATGCCAAAGTCAGCCAGACCTGTCAGGTGCCCCCAGGACCCCTAGCCAGCCAGACCTGTTCCCTGTTCCCTTGGTTCCATGAGACCCCACACTGCCACAATATTCTCCTTGCTTCTGTAGTGTCACAAAGGCCTATTGCTTCCATAAGGTCTGGTTTGCCCGGGGCTGAGTTTGGCTGTGGCCCAGCTCCATCCTCCTGCGGGGCTCAGGGCCTGTTCCCGGCCATGGCCAGCCCTGCCCGGCCTCTCTGCTGGCCCAGAGCCCGGCAGAGCCCGGGGCAGGGCTGTCAGTGCAGGCCCACAGGTGCCACGGGCTGTGCAGGAGCTGGCAGAGGCTGCCCAGCAGGGAGGCCATGGGGCACAGAGCCCCAGGGCTGCTGTGGGCACCATGGCACAGGGGCCGTTCCCACCCGCAATGCTCCTGTCCTGGGCTGGGCCTGCACAGGGGCTGTGCCACCATGGCTGGGGCAGCAAGCTGTAAAGGGAGGCCAGGGTGGAAAGTCCCTCGGCAGAACCTTGTGGAGGAGGCTCTTTTCAGTGGCTCCACAGCTCAGAAGTCCAACAGGGAGGAAAAGCCACAGAGATTTTGCACAATGAGCGTGATCATTTTAACCTCATTGCCTTGGGCTGCTCCAGGCTCCTTCTGGAGGACATGTTGCATCACAGCTCTGCCCTGGGAAGGAAATTCTTTTCTCTTGATAGCAAGCCTGTACTTCCTTATATGTTGACAATTGGTCCTTTCTTCCTAGTGATTCAATTGCATCTTTTGTTGCATCAGGCCCAGCTTTGTCACAAGAGAGCCTTGGTTCCATGAGACTCCAGTGCATCACAATGGTCTCTTGGATTCCATGAGGCTCCGCTGTGTCACAGTGGAGCCTTTGTGCCATGAGTTTCCACTGCAGCACAATGGTCTCCAGTATTCCATGAGGCCACGCTGCAAAAAAATGGACACATGAATGCATACGTTTCCATTCCATTACTATTGTCTCTTGCATTCCATGAGGCCCTGCAGTGTCACTAAGGAGCCTTTGTCCCACATTTTTCCATTGTGTCACAATGGTCTCCTGTGCTCTATGAGGCTGCAACATGAAACAGTGGACATTTGCTTCCATGTGATTCCACAGAGTTACAATGGTCTCCTGGGTTCCATGAGTCCCCGCTGTTTTTACAATTAACATTTGGTTCCCCAAGATCCCATGGCGTCACTGTGCTCTCCTGTCATTCACAAGGCTGTGCTGTGTCACAATGGACACTTGTTTCCTCAAAGACTGGAAATGTCCCAGTGGCACTGGGTTGTCATCAGGCTACGCTTTGTCACAGTGAGGCTTTGGTCCCATGAGAATCCATGGTGTCACAATGTTCGCCTTAGTTTTATGAGAGTCTGATATGTTGACAATTGACCCCTGATTCCTTGAGGTTCCATTGCATCAGAGTGGTCTCCTTGGTTCCATCAGGCCCAGCTTTGCCACAATGCAGCTTTGGCTCCATGTGTTTCCAGTGCATCACAATGGTCTCTTCAATTCCATGTGGCCCTGCTGTGTCACAGTAGAGCCTTTGTGCCATGAGTTTTGATTGCGGCACAATGGTCTCCTGGGTTCCATGAGAGCGCACAGTGAGAGTGGACACTTGATTCCAAGAGTTTCCAATCCATCACAGTGGTCTCTTGGATTCCATGAGGCCCTGCAGTGTCACTATGGAGCCATTGTTCCGTGTGTTATCATGGTGACACAATGGTCTCCAGCGCTCTATGAGGCTGCGCCATGCAACTGTGAACACTTGGTTCCATGAAATTCCACATTGTCACTGTCAGGAAAACCCCTAAACGCCAGAAGTTTATGTCCAAAAAGGAAACAGAGCACACCTTCAACTTTATTTGAATAAAGGGAGAGAGTTCACCAGGGCACACACCCTTGGGTTTTTCTCTCTCGAGGTTTCATGGGGTGCAGCCTCCTTGTATCCTAAACTCCCAACCGCACCTTGCCCTCTTCCTTTCCCCACAGGCTCAGGTAATAGGAAGGTACAGCCTTCCTGACCCACCTACACCATATCCCCCCTTGAGCCTGGCATTTCCCTGCTAAGTTTAGAAGTTCAGCCTTGCACAGACCCTTGCCTGTTTCAGGAGCCGAGGTGTCTGGGCCCCGTAACAAACGCGCTGCCCAAAGTCAGTAGAAACCTTATTACCCATTTCACAGACCTTAACACCCATGCCTTCACCCATCAAATGATTTGTAAAGACATTAGTACACATCTTTCCTCTCACGTTGATGTTTCCTGTGCTGGTGACAATCTTTTAAGCCCAGCCTTCGGCCTAACCTCTTTGCTGCTGTAGTTCCATGGACAGAGGTTGTTGTCTCTTCCCCCTTCCATGGGCAGGCGGTGTTCAGCCACCTCTGGAATAGCAGGCCACCCCATGTCACTGTGACCTGGAAAAACAGAAACCATCACTCCAAATGTCCCTCAATGTCCCTCTTCCGCCTTCTTCCCAAGCATTTGTCCCTGCCACTGTGTCTTTCTGCTGGGTGCCACAGGAAAAAGGAGACCCTTGTGACACTGTGAGGCCCCATGGAACCAAACACCCATTGTGACACTACAGAACCTCACAAAACCAAGGAAACCCCTGTGACACTGCAGGGCCTAATGGAACCAAGAGTTCATTGTGACACAGAAGGGCCAGATGAAGCCAAGGAACCATTGTGACACTGTGGATCCATGGAAACCATTGTGACACTGGGAAAACTCATGGAACCAAGGATCCACTGTGACATTGTGGGGCCTCATGAAACCTATGGGCCATTGTGACACTGCACGGCCTTGGGGAACCAAGGAGATCATGGTGACACTGTGGAGCCAAATGGAACCAAGGATTCCCTTTTGATACTGAGGAACCCCACGGAATCAAGGGTCCATTGTGACACTTTTGAACTAAGAAGACCATTGTTGAGAGTACAGAACCTCAAGGAACCAAAAGTCAATGTGACAGATCAAGGCCCCATGGACCCAAATCTCCATTGTGATAGCATGGAACCTCGTGGAACCAAAAAGAGCATTGTGACACTGTGTGGCCCCATGGCAGCAAACATCCATTGTGACAGTACAGAACCTCATGGAACCAAGAGTCATGGTGACAAAAAAAGGCCTTGTGGAACCAAGGAGTCCAAAGGTCTAAAACATTCCTTTCATGGTTCTGCCTTGGGGAAGGGGAACCGTCTTGGTGGCAGTTAGGGCTGGCACACATTAGTGGAAACTATCAGTTTTGAATGAGGAAATTCAGGAGTTTTAGATTGCTTACAAAAAAGAAACAAAAACAAAAACAAAAACAAAAACAAAAACAAAAACAAACCCAAAAAAACCTCCTTTTTGGCTGTCTACAGCAAGTTCTACAAGCAGAGCAGGTCCCAGGTGAGTGAAGACAAACAGGATGTTGTTGAGTAATTTGGAGCAAGGTTGTCCACACTGGATCAGATCTCAAGGCACAGATTCTCTGATCTGACCAGACCTCCTGAGGTGAGACCCTGGATCAATATCAATGACAGAATGCCACAATCACCTCTGCTCTAAAGCAAACAGGAATAAAATACATCCATTAAAATAGGAATGTGCATTTCCTAGAAGCTTTTTGAACTATTTCTCCATAACTGTATTAGGAAAACTTGCTAATGAACTAGACCAGACCAGAGGGGAATCAAGGCAGAGCCATGGCTTGTCAGGACTTGCTTAATCCCAATGAGCCCCATGGTGCATTTGGTGCTGAGCCCTGGAACCTTAGGGCCTGAGAGGAGATTGCACAAACCTTTCCAGGAGTCCAAGGCAGAAAAAACCCCAAAGTGTCTCAAAGCATTAATGGCTCCCAATGAGGCCCATCCCCAACACAGGCTCCTCATGGACTCCTTGGAGGAGAGAACTGGGGGCCATGATTGCCCAAAAATGTCTCAGATACTCAGAGAAGAAAGGAAAAAGGAAAGTACTTTAAAAAACTGAAGTACCTTGAAGAATTAATGAGCCCCACTGAGTGTTGCTACAGAGAAGGGCTCTCAAGAGACTCATTAAAGCAGAAAATTGGAGGTCATGATTGCACAAAGCTCTCAGAGACTCCAACACAAAAGCAAAACCCAAAGTCCTTTGAAAAACCTGCAGTCCCTGGGAGCATGAAGGAGCCCCCAGGGCCATTCCTGACCAAGGCTCCCCAGGGACTGGTCCCAGCAGATCCCTGAGGCCACTGGGATGTGGGGAGATGCTGAGGGCAGGACAAGGGGTGACAGTGCCCAGCCTTGCTGGGATTGTGCCAGTGACTCAGGACAAGGTGTCTCCTCAGAGCCCTTGGTGGCAAAGACCCTGCTGTGCCCCAGGGCACCAAGACTTGGCTTCTCTTTGTCCCCACCTCTCATCTTTGCCTCCAGTTCTCTGCTCTGATTGAGGCTTGGGGACACTTTCTCACTCCTTCTCCTCATTGGGATTCATTAAAACTTTAGGAAACTGTTATTTGATTGATTCTGCCTTGGAGTTCTTGAGAAGTTTCCTAACAAACCATGGCTCTGCCTTGTTTTCCCTCTGGTCTGGTGCAGTTCATTAGGAAGGTTTCCTATGATAGTTATGGAGAAATATTTCAATAAGCTTCTGAGAAATACACATTCCCATTTTAAAGGGTGTATTTTATTACTGTTCTCATTAGAGTAGACATGATTGCAGCGTTCTGTGATTGATGTTGATCTAGGGTCTCTCCTTAGGAGGTGAAGGAAGCTCAGGCAAGCTGAGCCTTGAGGTCTGACCCAGTGTGGACAACCTTGCTCCACATTCCCCATCTCCATCCTTTCTGTCCTCACTTACCTGGGACCTGCTTTGCTTGGAGAATGGGCTTGCCAGGAAAAGTGGGTTTTTCTTTTTTTCTTTTTTTTTAATGCAAAACCCCTTATTTTTCCCACTGAAAACTCCCATCATGCCCCGCAGCACAATGGAGCCTCACCTGAGCCGGGACTACAACACCCATCATGCCCCGCGGCCCCCCAGAGCCCCATTGGAGCCAGGACTACAATGCCCGTCATGCCCCGTGCTCCACAGAACCCCTGTATTCCCCCCCTCATATGTCCAAGAGGTGTCCTCCAGAAACTCTGAGGATCTCTAAGTGTCCCCTCAGTGCCCATTTGGGAACCCCCCAAAAACGTCCCAGAATCCCTTAAATGCTCCCAAGGCCATAGATGCCCGTTACAGGCACTTCTGGGAATTCATCTCCTGCCATCCCCCGCGAGCTCAGAGCACCTCAGAACACGGTCCCGTGCCTAAACCTCCTGCTGTCCTGCGCTCCCTAAAGAGCCTGGTTAGAGCTCCCCAAGCTCCCCCCAAGTGCTCCCAGACTGTATACATTGCACCCTGAGGACCTGAAGTTGCCATTCAGAGACAAAAGTGTCCCCTAAATGCCCTCCCAGACCCCACAAACGCTCTCTTAGAATCACTTCCGGGACTACAGCTCCCATCATGCTCTGCGGACCCGGTAGTGTGCTCCTGCAGCCATGACTTCATCTCCCATCATGCCCTGCACCCACAGAGAGACATGGCAGCTGCGCCTAGAACTCCCATGATGCTCCAAAGCCCTTTCAAAGTGTATTTTACCGGTGCCTACAACTCCCATCATCCCCCGCGCCCCACAAAGCCCCGTTAGAGCCCCCCCAAGTGCCCGCCCGGACCCCGAAGGGCCCCAGGTTCCCCTCCCTGACCTCCAAGTGCACCCCAGGACCCCCAAGTGCCACTCCGAAGCCCAGACTTTCCCTCAGGATCCCTAAATTCTTTCTTAGTGCCCACTCAATGCCCCCAAGTGTCCTCCTGTCCCTCTAAATTATTCCCCCAGAAACAAAACTGCCCTGAATGTTCCCCAGAAGTGTCTCCCTGGACCCCGAAGTGCGCACCCTGAACTTGTTTGAAAAAAACAGATTATAAAAAAGATGAAAAAAGGACTATAACATTATGAATTATCTTAAAGGGGGAGAAATAATGAACCAATAGAGCTTAATTAATTAATGAAGGGAATTGTGTTACTTAAAAGCAATGACCACTAATTTTTTGGGTTACTAATAATGTAAAGTTTTTTATTCTAAGTAAAAAATTAGGTTATAAAAATATATATTAGTAATATTAGAAATAAGAAAAATGTAATTCGAAAATGTAATAACATTTTTACTATAAAGAGAAATTAATGAGGTTTTTTTATATTTTTGGTTCTCAGTCCTAGGTGGCAGATATAATGACATGGTTATGATGAGGCTGAGGAGCAGGTTGTCCAAACACGGTCAGCCTGCAAGGGGCTCTTTTTCTCTGTGTTCAGATCTCCTAAGGAGACATTCAGCATCAAGATCACTTGGGAAATGCTTCTAACATATTCTCTAGAAAAGTAAGAAAGTAGAAAAACATTCACTTGAGTAAAATAAAGTCGTGAGGAGAACTATGAAATCTTCCTCCTTAACAGAACTCCAAACAGACTCCAAGCAGCTGCACAAGCCCTGGAGATATGAAGACAATTGAAGGAAGACAAAGAGCTCCCGAGTGCTTTCTGTATTTTAATGAGCCCTGCAGTGGATTTGGGGCTGAGTCCTGGACCCTCAAGCTGAGAGAAGGTTAAAGAAGCTGCTCAAGGAGTCAGAAGCAAAACTCCAAGTCCCTTGGAGCATCACTGGCCCTACCGAGGGCAGGGAATGCCAAAGGCTCCCCAGGGACTGGTGAGAGCAGATCCTTGAGGGCAGGATTGCAGGAGCCAAAGGCTGTGAGCAGGAACTGCAATGCTGAGCCAGGCCTGGGCTGGTTGGAGGCAGCAGAAAGGCCAAGGCCTGAGCCCAGGCCTGGCCCAGCAGGGCCTGTCCCTCACGGGTGGCTTGGGGCTGTTCCTGAGGCACTGGGATGGGAGGGGCAGCAAGGACAAATGTCATCAACCTGTGAGACACTCCAGATGCTGATGGAACCAAGGGCCAGTGTAACACTGTGGGGCCTCATGGAAACAAGAGACCATTGTGAGCCTGAGGGGCTGTAATACCCCAGAACTCTGAAATGCTGGGGGTGACCAAAGGTTCCTTTACTTGAGTTTGGTGCACAGGAGAAACCCCAGCCAGATATTCTCAAGAGGTCAAAATTACACATAATTTTACTGGGAAATTATGGAAAATCAAGGAATGCTTGAAAAGGATTTAATACAGCATCAAATTCCACATAAAACACTTGTCATAGCAGGAACTTCATTAACTTAACCGATTTAACCTTAGAAAACTTTAAACACTTCAGCTGTTGAGATACCCAAAACTGTTCTATATCAAAAGCATTAGAAGGAGAAGAAAGAGAGACAGAAAGACAGAAGCTCTGTAGAAAGACACACACATGGCTACCAACTCCTAGGGTTCCACTGTGGGTGAGACACAGACCCCAGCAGAAGGCAGGGTAAGGACCATGGGCTGAGTGCCTGCTCTGTGTTTTAAGCCCCTGGGCCTTCGTGGGCACTCCCCAGGTGGGACTTGTGATTGCTCGGGCAATGAGAGCCTGGGTCAGCAGCAGCCCACTGTGTGACTGATTGACAGCTCATCCCGAGGTGTCTGGGACATTGATCTCATCCAGCCTCTGACAGCGACCATGGTGACACTGCAGAACCTCATGGAACCAAGTGGCCACAGTGATACTGTGGAGCCTCACAGAACTCAAGGAGTCCATTGTGACTGATAGGCAAGATGTCTTTAAAGAGAATTCAACGACTGAAGTTATGGGTGTTAACATCTTTGAAATGGGACTTTTTGTCTCTTTTAACTTCAAGCAACTGGTTTATTAAAGAGCCCAGAAAGCTTGGCTCCTGAAACAGACAAGGGTCTGCATGAGCTTGTCTTTATGAACTTTGGGGTAAAATGAAAGGTTCAAGAGTGGAAGATGTGGCAGGCCATTTAGGGATGGCTGTTCTTTCCTAGTACCTCAGCCATTCGGGATAGGAAGAGGGCAAGGTGCAGCCTGGAGTTTAGGATAAAAGAGGCTGTACATACGGAACCTCAAGAGAGAAAACCCCATGGGCGTGTGTCCTGGTGGACTCTTTCCTTTTATTCAAATAAAGCTGAAGGACTCCTCTATCTCCTTTATGGACACTGGCTTTTCATAGCATGATTTTCCATACATGGCACTATGGAATGTCATGGAACCAAGGAGCCATTGTGACACATCAAGGCCTCATTGGAAAAAAGGAACCATTGTTGACAGTACAGAAACTCATGGGTACCAAGGGGCCATGGTGGCAGTGTGGATCCGCGGACACCATGGAGACATTATGGAGCCTCATGGAACCAAAGCGACCATTGTGACACTCTGGTGCCCTGGGGAATCTGGGGAGCCCTTGTGAAAGTCAGGACTCCTATGGAACCAAGGGTCAAGGATTAAGCTGTGGGGCTTATAGAACCAAGGAGCCATTGTGACCCAGCAGTGCCACATGGAGCCCAGGGCCCATGGTGACACTACAGAAGGAGAATATTGTGACTAGGAGAATATTGTGACACTGTGGAGACACATGGAATCAAGGAGAACATTGTGACACTGTGAGGCCCCATGAAGCCAAGGAAACATGGAACAGATCTGGCTGGCTGGGCCTCCTGGGGCCACCTGACAGGTCTGGCTGACCTTGGCATGTCGAGGGCCGCTGCTTATCTGCCCCTGAAGCATTCGGGCTCTTTGTTCTCCTTCCTATGGGAGAGAACTGTCCTTCTCCTCCAGGGGCCCATGGCAAAAATTTGGATTCCTTCTCCAAATTCTCTTACATGAAAAGATTGTTCCCAGATTAAATCTGCCAGGACAGCCAGATCTGGCTGCCTTGACTACCTGGGGGCCACCTCTCACCTTCTTTTGAAACACTGGCACCATGTGCTTTTCTTATGGAAAAAGACCTCCCATCTTGACCAGCCACCCGTGGCCAAAATTGGGAATCCACCTCCAGAATTCCCTATGTGCAAGGACACCTCCCAGACAAAAGCTGCCACGTCTGACAAGTCTGGCTGGCCTTGGCTTCCTGAGGGCTGGCTCTCATCTGCCTTAGAAATACTGGTGCTCTCTGCTTTCACTCCTAAAGAAAAGAAATCTTGTGCCTTTCCAGGCACCCACAAAAAAAACCTGAGGTTCCACTTCAAAAATCCCTATGTCCAAGGATAGCCCCCAGATGAAAGGTGCCAGAGACATAGATCTGGCTGGCTAGGCCCATGACCTCTCATCTTCTTCCAAAACACTTGGGCTTTGCACTTTTCTTTCCTATGGAAAAACCTTACATCTGACTATCTGAAATTTGGATTCCACCTCCAAAACTTCGTACACCCAAGTGAAAACTGACAGGACAGACTGGTCTGGCTTCCCTTGTCCTCTTGGGGGCTTCCTCTCACCTGATTTCCAAACACTGGGGCTTGGTGCTTTCCTTCCAATGGAAAGAAAGCATCCTTCTTGTCAAGGTGTCACTGGTCAAAATTGAAATTCCTCCTCTCAAAATCAGTAGATCCAAGGATTCCTCTGTAAGAAAAGCTTCCAGTAAAGACAGGCCCTAAAAAATTCCCTATATGCAAGGGCTCTCCCAGACAGAAGATGTCAGCACAGGATAGAAAACTCTGGCTGGCCTTGGCCTCTGGTGGTCACCTCTCATCTCAAGGAAGCCGTGGGGAAAGTATTTGAGCAGGTTTGACTACTGGAACATCAATGAGTCTCTCATCTTCTGAAAAACTCAGATATTTTTCTGATCATATGTATTTTTTTTCTCATTTTGTATTATGCATTAAATGCTATTTTCAGATAAAAAAATACTGTTCATATCACTCTAGCAATGTTATCTCATACAAAACACCTCTTCTACATATGGATCCAGGTCATCTGTATAAGCAAACACAATAAAGAATCTAGCAGGAATTATCTGTGTTTCCAACTGTCACATCTCCTCTGGAGCTGGAGGTGCAGCCCCAGCACTTGGGAGGGCTCAAGGGGCCACAAGCTCAGCTCCCACACAGAGGACTTGCAGACCCTGGGGTGCCCCTTTCAGCCTCAGTGCCCAGAGCCTTTCTGCAACTTTCCCCCTGGAGCTGCTGCTTCCCTGCAGCCCTGGCCATGAACAGCAGCAGAACCTGGTGTGTCCCGAGCAGCAGTGCCAGCTCAGGGCTCTGTGGGGAGCAGGGGCTGGGCCAGCAGGACAAGCCAGCCCAGCCAGTCAGGGCACGCTCAGCTGGGGAAAGGGATGTCCAGGGAGAGGAGCAAGGGAGTGTTTCTGTGCCTGCAGAGAGGGATGCAGAGGAAGCTGCTGCTGTAGGCACCAGCTCTGGCCAGGCTCCTCTGTCCCTGCCCAGGGCTTCTGTGCAGGCCTGGGGAGAGAGAGGGGCTGGCACTGAGTGGACAGAGGCAGCCTGTGCTGGGCATCTCCTGGAGCCAGGACCAGGAGTTCTGCACTGTCACTGAGCTCCATTTCCTCTGCCATGGGGGGCTCCAGCCCTGGAGCTGATGTGGAGGCTGACCTCCCTCTCTGCTTCTCAGCGGCTGTCAAGCCCTTCAAGGGGGCCAGGGCTATGGGGTGAGTGCCCCCAGTGCTGGAGCATCCCAGAGTGGGCACTGCCATGGGGCTCACCCAGAATGGGCTGCTGGGCTGGGCTGGTCTGAGCTGAGCAGAAGCTGGGCTAGACTGGGAAGTGCCCAGGAAATAAAACCCACTCGTGTCAGCCGAGCTGTGTGACTCTGCAGGGCCAGGACACGTTCCAGCAGGTGTGTGGTGCTGTGCCAGTCCCCTGACAGGGATCTCAGACAGGCAGGTGCAGCACTGAGGAGGTTGGTCTGTGGCCTTGGTGGCATGGCCAGGATAAGAAAGTGCCCCAGGGCTTTGAGCATCCCTCCAGCCTCTTCCATCAGACACTTTCAGACCTGGGTACTCCCCTCAGTTTATTGGTCTATTTGTTCTGTGGTTATCTCCTTCCTCCTGCTGATTTCAACACTGCTGTAGGGTCAGCATCAGCCCTGCCCAGGCTCCCTCTTCACCCAGCCCTTGGCAGACTTGGAGGAGCAGGGCTGTCTGTGAATCCTGGCATGGGTGGGTGGTGGGACTGGACACTGAGATCTGGAGTGGGCACTCTGGTGGGGAAAATTTGCCCACCCAAAACACTCCCTGTGCTGTGCTGTGTCTGATGAGGGGGATTTGGGGCCTGTGGGGCCAGGGGGTCTGTGCTGCCTCACGGAAAAGTGACAAGAATGAGCCACAGCACAACAAGCAGGAGGAAGAATTCATAGATGTGACCTCAGTGTGTGTTCATGTGTTTAGGAAAACCAAAGCTCAGCTGGAGCTGATGGAGGCTGCAGGCAACATCCAGAGCAAAGTCAATTCAGTTGCTGTGTTTGCAGTAAATGGCTGCAAGAGGAACAACCTGCTGCTAAATGAGGCTAGGAGGGGCAAATCTAGGATCATAGAATTCTTTGGGTTAGGATCCTAAGGATTATCCTGTTCCAATCTCCTGCCATGGGCAGGGACACCTTCCACTGGACCAGATTGCTCCATCCAACCTGGCCTTGAACACCTCCAGAGGTGGGGAGTCTGTGCAAGGGCCTCACCACCCTCACTGGGAAGATTTCTTCCCAATATCCCACCTAAACCTGCCTTCCTTCACCTCAGGGCCATTCCCCCTTGTCCTGTCACTCCAGGTCTTTGGACAAAGTCCCTTTCCAGCTCTCTCAAAGCCCCTTTAGATGCTGGAATGGGCTCTAACATCTCCCTGAGCCTTCTTGTGCCAGGCTGAGCAGCTCCAGCTCTCTTAGTCTGACTGCAGAGCTGAGGGGTTCCAGCCCTTAAATGTCCATTGTGACACTGCAGGTTTTCTGTAACCAAGGGTCCATTGTCACACTGTGGAACCATGGAGACCCTGGTAAAAAGCAGCTCTGACCCACAGAGGTAGTCGAACAGCCCAACGGGCCTTTTAAAGTCCTAAAACAGGGACTTTAGCCAAAATGGGGTCTAAAAATGAAGCCCCACGTTTGGGCGCCAACTGCTACGATACTTTGTGTCTTTTTCCTAATTACTAAAGATCAGACAAATATCATAGCATGGATGGAAAAAGGATACAAAGGAGGCTCTTTCAATCTCAGTTTATTCCATGGCGATGGTGTGGCCGGAAAGAGGAGGAGCCTCTCTCCGAACCAGGTATTCAGGAGAGGGGAATGGGAGTGGCCTTGGCTGGCTGCCATTGGGATGAGGACACATGGGGACTAGAATCAGAATACCCGAGCCCTCGGTGGGCTACAAGGTCACAGGGGAAGGTCACAGGACCGGAAGGAGGACATGAACTGGGGACTAGCTGGAAGGAGGTTGCAGGGTATGCTGATTTCATTTCTTTTACCTCATTTACCGAATTACAACACCTTGTCATACTGGGGTGCCCCATGGAAATAAGGGACTGTTGTGACACAGCAGAGCCTCATGGAACCAAGGTGAGCATTGTGACACTGCAAGGGCTCATGGAATCAAGGAACCCATGTGACAGAGGGGTCACAAGTGTCTAATGTGACATTGTGGGGCCTCAAGGAGCCAAAGGGCCATTCTGAAACTTCAGGGCCTGCTGAAAGCAAGGGGATCATTGTGGCACTTCCAGGTCTTGCATAACCAAAGGTCAGAGTGGCGCTGCAGGGCCTCATGGAACCAAGGGCCATTTTAAAGCTGCAGACCCAAGCAGAACTTTGGGACACTATGGGGCCTGATTAAACTGATGAGATTATCGTGACACAGTGAGACCTTATGGAAACAGGGATCCATTGGGACACTTTGAGGACTCATGTAAGCAGGAGTCCAACTATGACACTGCAGAGCCAAGGAGATCATGATGACACTATAGGGTCTCATGGAACCAAGGGGCCATTGAGACACTGCTACAAAAATCAGAAAAAAAATAAATAAACTGATTAACACCAAGGGAGCAGTTAGAAGCCGCATTCTTTATTCAGGCAGTGGCACAAGGGGAGAATAGCTCCCCCCAAAGGTGTGCATGCTGAGTGCAGGGAAGTTCCTGCATACAGACTGTCTTTTACATGTTCAGTGATTGTTCTAGAATAAACATACATATGATAATCAATTCCCTGAAATCATCAACATATTTTCTGTCCACTTCACAGATTTGTTGTTATGTTCTGGGGGTCTCTTTGGTGGCCTCTGGTGGCTGGTAATGCCAGTCACATCTGACTGCTCAAAAACTGCTAAAAGTTGGCACAACTGGAGCTGGTCTCTTTCCAATTCTCACACAATGGGCGTTGTGCAGTTTCATGGGCCAGTGGGTTTTGAAGAACAAGCACTGGTGTGCTCCCCTGGTAGAGATGATTTTCATAAGGTAACATCCCCCCTTTGAGGCTTGTGGAGCTTCTCTTCAAGCCTTCCTAAGCCTCATATCAGTGTCTGCTGGAATTCAATCTTTCCCCATTCCCCAGCAGCCATGCATTTCCCTTCTCCAACATTGCTCTCCAGCATAGCCATGGAGGCTCTTTGGGCTCTTGACATTTCCTGCAGCCACCAAGGCCATCCGAGCTCTGCCCTTGCCACAGCCAGCCCTGCCCAGCACAGGCAATGCACAGCAATTCCTTGTGTGTTTGTGGCCTTGCTGCCAGACCCGGCAGCAGCTCCGTGGCCCCTTTGTGCCGCGCTGGCCCAGCCATGGTGGCACAGCCCCTGTGCAGGCCCAGCTCAGGACAGGAGCACTGCGGGTGGGCACGGCCCCTGTGCTGTGGTGCCCACAGCAGCCCTGGGGCTCTGTGCCCCTGTAAGGGTCGGTCTGAAGTTTCTCTGATCTGCCTCACGACCATCATCAGAGACTGGGACCTGAGATTGCACCACTTGCCCTGAACCGGAGCTCTGGCTGGCCGAGGTGGATGCTTGCAGGCCAAGGACTGTTTGTAGCTGTGCCTGGTGCTTGTCATGGTACGCTGCAGGGTACTGGTTATCGCACCCTGTCCCCGCACCTGCGTCATGGAGCTACAATCTCCACATACAATAGTCCATAAATCTCCCCACCTTTTGGCCAGAGGCCATTCACTTTGGAAAAGGATGATAAAAAGTGACTTTCTTAAAGAAGACTTCGAGATCTCTTTCTCCCCAACATATTGAAGACACGTCTTGTTTCGTCGGACAGCCATGAGGTTGCGTCCTGTCTGTTGGTAGCTATATCCCATCCTTCTCTCTCTCTCTCCTTTTGTCTCTCTCTCTCTCTATTTCTCTCTCATAAAAAACTTGATTGTTCACTCAATAAACTGCATTATTGCTCTGCTTAACAAACCTGAGTCTCTCTGCCTTTTGTCTTTTGCACCCTGGGGTTGAACGAACCCTCATGACTCCTGCTCGGGCTGAGTGGATCATGACAGCCCCATGGCCTCCCTGCTGGGCAGCCTCTGCCAGCTCC
>NW_026612972.1:0-24970 GCF_029582105.1 Oenanthe melanoleuca | reverse complement strand
GGACAGGGACTCATTATTAGTTTCTGATCTCACACCAGTGGTTTTAACTCTTGATTTTACATCAGGAGGTGTTGAAGGTCCTTCTCCTGCATCCTCATCATCATCCTCCACTGGCCGATCGGTCTTCTTGGTGCACTTCCCACTCCTTGTACTGGTAGCCACAGCCATTGGTTGAAGCTTGCTTTCTAATTTCATCCCTGTCCTCAAGCCTGGGGTGTTAACTACAGCCTGAGTAGCTGGCATAGTAGCTATGTTATCTCCCTGTTCCCTTTCCTTTGTTTGTTGTTCTACACTATCTAACAGGGTACGATAAGCATATGCCAGAGCCCAGCTCACTGCAGTAATTTTTTTTTCCCTGGAGCTATTGTGGCATTTCTCTTTCAAATATTTTACCACCTCAGCTGGGTTCTGAATTTGCTCATGTGAAAAATCCCAAACCATAGGATCAGAAAATTCCTTTAACATCTGGCCCAGGTCCTGCCATTTTCCACACCACTCAGGACTCCTCACACTTTGTCCTGCTCCAAAATCAGGAGTCGCACCAGCACCTCTAGAAATCTCAGCCCTGATTTTATATAAACTGTAAACTGTGTAGAGGAAGCTTACAAAATTAAACATCAGAAAGATGATCTCTTTAATACTAAAGGTGAACTTCCCAGCAACAGGAAGGTACAATCCCAGATGACAAAAGAACTGTTTTCACCGAAGTGAGAGACGGTCGCTGCTGGGAAGGGCGAGAAGCTTCTTGGGCAGGCTCCGGAGGCAGTCTCTGATGCTCAGGTCCCGTCCGGAGCCGGTACAGATCTTGGAGCTGAAGGAGAGAAAGGGGGAGGGGAAGGCAGCAGCAGCCAGGGCATGGTAGCAGCAACGGGGCAGAAGCAATAGGGCAAAAGCAGCGGAGCAGAAGCAGCGGCCGGGGTAGCAGCAAGCACACAGCAAGCAGCAGCTGGGGCAGCAGGGCAAGCCCAGCAGCCCAGCCCCCAGGGCACCACCCCCCCCCCGGGGGGGGAGAAAAGGGCACCGGTGGCAGCTCCATGCAGACAGAGAGGTGTGGGAGCGGGAGAGGAGCAGACATAACACCAACCCAGAACAAACAGCAAGCCCCATAAACCCAAAGTGAGGACCCTGTAAACAGGGATCTCCTGGGAGTGTGTTTTCGGGCTCCTTCATGATTTTTGGAACTTCTTATGGATACCAGGAACCCGGGGATTTCTAGAGATGCTCTCAGACAGCGGGACCTTCAAAGCCAATGCACTCACATCTTGTTTTTCCCCCAAACCAGGATTTCCCATTCCCAAGTCTTATCTAGATGGAGGAAAAGGCCATGAGGAAGAGGAAGATGCCCTGGGACAGCCAGGCAGGTGAGGAGGAAGTCACTTCCCCTGTCCCCTTCTGTCCTGCTCCATCTCCCAGCCCAGCATGGCCCCCAGCTGCAGGACAGCGACATTTCCAACGCCGTTCTGCCAGGGAGGACTGTGGGGATCTTATTCTTCTTCCCTGTGGCATGGAGCCAGATCCCATCCTCTCGTTGTCCTTACTCCCCCAGACAAGGCGCTGAGGGCAGAGACCATGGAGGACAAATCCCCGCAGCAGAACCTTGTGGAAGAGGCCGTTTGGAGCTGCTCCACAGTGCAGGAATCCAACGGGGAGGAAATGCCGCGGAGATCCCACACAAGGAGGGGCTGCAAACACAGATCATGGGGATCCAAGGGAGAAAGACCCAGTCTGGGCCAGCCAGGCGGCCAGAGATCTGGCCACAGCTCTGAGCTGAGGGTCCATGAGCAGCTTCATGATGGCAAGAAGCCCCTCCAGTGTTTGGAATGTGGGAAAAGTTTCCATAGGAGCTCCAGCCTGGTCCGGCACCAGATGATCCACACTGGTGAACAGCCCTACAAATGTGGGGAATGTGGGAAGGGCTTCAGAAACACCTCCGACCTGATGCGGCACCAGACAGTGCACACTGGGGAACGGCCCTACGAGTGTGGGGAATGTGGGAAGGGATTCAGATGGCGCTACAGCCTGATCGTTCACCAGAGGACCCATACAATATCGCGACCATATGAGTGTGGGGAATGTGGGAAGAGCTTCAACCAGAGCTCCCACCTGATCCGCCACCAGAGGATCCACACTGGGGAGCAGCCCTATGAATGTGGGGAATGTGGGAAGAGCTTCAACCAGAGCTCCCACCTCATCCGCCACCAGAGGATCCACACTGGGGAACGGCCCTATGAGTGTGGGGAATGTGGGAAGAGCTTCAGACTGAACTCCAGATTGATCTGCCACCAGATGATCCACACAGGTGAACGGCCCTACAAGTGTGGGGAATGTGGGATGGGCTTCAGGAAGAGCTCCAACCTCACCCGGCACCAGATGATCCACACTGGGGTACGACCCTATATGTGTGGGGAATGTGGGAAGGGCTTCTGTGACAGCTCTCGCCTGATCATGCACCAGGCAATGCACACTGGGGAATGCCCCTACAAGTTCTCAGAATGTGGGAAGAGCTTCAGCCAGAGCTCCAACCTGATTGTCCACCAGAGGATTCACACTGGGGAGAAGCTCTATGAGTGTCCTGAGTGTGGGAAGAGGTTTCAGCAGAGATCCCATCTGCTCAGGCATCAGCAGATTCACACACAAGAGAGGCCCTTCCACTGCCCTGACTGTGGGAAGGGCTTTAAGAAAAACTCCACCCTCATCACCCACCAGCGGATCCACACCAGGGAGAGGCCCTAACAGTGTCCCCAGTGGGAAGTGTTTCTCCCAGAAATCTACAGTGATCTGATACCAATGGGGGCACCGGTAGGGGAAGCCCTGTGAGTACCCCGCGTGCGGGAAGAGCTTTGAGCACTGCTCGAGCTCCATCCCCACTGGAGGACCCCGTTGGATGCTCCCAAGTGACCCTCGTTGGGCAGAGTCTTGGTGATCCATGGTCCTGGTGTTCCATGTTGGGAACACACCTGTCTGGTGTTCTCTACATCTTCCTGGCTCTTTGTGGACACCTGGACTTAGCTGACCAAAACTCCATTGGAATGCAGACTGACATCAGGAATTCATTTGGGACAGCAGATTTTACTTTCCACCCCAAAAAATTGGACCTTTTGCATCCAATCATTTCATCTGGCAGCATCAATGAATACTGGGTGGTCTTGGAGGTCTTTACCAACCTAAATCATTCCATGATTCTAATTCTCTACGGGCCATAGGCATGTTCCACAGCCAAATAGTGATGGACTGGGGCAGAAAACCAAGATTTTGGAGACAATGAAGTGGAAAGGCCTCTAAAAACAGTTCTTTCCACCCGCCCAAGCCCATGCATACTCATGCTCATACTCATAGTCAGCATGGGCAGGTAAATCCTTTTATTTTGGCCTTGATTTTCTTTCATTTTTCTTCTTTCCTTCATCCAACATTGGTGTTAAAATAAAGACATTGTACTAAGACATAGTGGGACATGGGTGGGGATGGGGATGGATATGGATATGGATATGGATATGGATATGGATATGTGTGTTGGTTTCACGTGCTTGGGGGGAGGGGTGGATTCACCTCAGAGCAGGCTCCATGAAGCTGGGAAGTGGGAGGGGCTCTCCCGTCTCTGGGAGCTTCCCCTGTGGGCTGCTGCCACCAATCAGAGAGCTGATTTGGTGATGGACAGCTCGGGAAACCAATGAAAATTATTTTGCTTTCACAAATCACAGTGGATAAGGTTTGCTGGGTCTCTTTCGGCTTCTGGTCTCCGGGAGTGGTAGTCCCTGGCCGGGGGATCCGGCCCCGGCTCTGGGCTCAGCCGGAGTCCGGCCTGGTGCCCCTGCTCTGTGGTGGGGGAGACCTGCTCGGCACCCCGGCTCTGCTGAGGGCCCCGCTTGGGACCCCGGCCCAGGCTTGGCGGGGGCCCAGCCCGGCCGCATGGTCCCGGCCCCCCCTTCTTGACCTCATGGCATCACGCGACCTGGAGCTCCCCTCTCCACGTGGCATGGCTGAGCAGGGTGGATCGGGGAGCCACCAAAGCCTCTCCCTCCCCCCCTCTCCTCTCCTCGATCTGAGAGAGGGGGCCTCCAGCTGCCTATGCTGTTTGTTCACAATCTGGATAGAATTATAACTTCTTTATGCCTGGATAAGATCCTCATTTTTTCTAAGCTTTCCTGAATAAGAAGAATTAAAGCCTGAAGACTCCAGAAGTCAGCACAATGAAGATAAAGTTCCTGGTGGGAAGAGATTGAAAAGATGCAAACTGATAAGTAGCTGGAAACCTTTTTTGTGGGCTAAGGGGATTGTCACTTCACTAAAATTTCTTTAAACTGTGAAATATACTTGGGGAGGTTTGCGTGCTTGAGAAGAAGACTTTTTGCCTCAGAGAAAATGGAGCTTTCTCTGTTCTGGGACTGGAATAGGAGCAGAGACGTTTAATAGTGAAGGAGATGAAGAGAATCTTGTTTTTCAGCAGCCTGCCTTTAAAAAGTGATACCCCATGTGTGTAACAAAACCCATTGCACAGCTCTGGAAGGAGTGTGAAAGAATGGGAGGAGAGTTATAATCTGCAACATTTTCCTGGGCAGATGTGGATTGTGAAGGTGAAGACAGCCCCTAGGACATAACAAAAAAAAAGGGACTTTTCTCTCTTAAGTGAATTGAACTGATTATTTGAATGTATCACTGACTGAAGTGCTCTCTGTATGTTTGTTGGTAAGAAATGTTGAATGAAGGGGAGGAGGGAACAATCTAGGGATCTTATTCTGAATTTTTTCTTGTGTTATTAATAAATTTCTTCTCATACCTTTCTAAATTTTAATCCTGCCTTTTCTCTACTCCTGGGTCCCGTCTCTAAAAGAAATTAAATATATTTAAGGTTGGCAAACCCAAGTCACTCCGTGACATTCTTGGTGGAGAATGTGGGCAAACGATAAATTAATAAAGATGTGAGATGGGATCAATTAATAGGAGTAAAGGCAAGGCATGTATTAGATTATAAAGATGAAGTAAAAATAATAGTAGAGTACCTAGGGGTGGTGGCTAATGTTGTAAAGTTAAATGATTTTTTTTTTTTATAATAATAAGGAAAATGTGATTTATGAAAGTGAAGGGGTGGATTGTGTTGGCTTCACATGCTTGGGGGGAGGGGTGGATTCACCTCAGAGCAGGCTCCATGAAGCTGGGAAGTGGGAGGGGCTCTCCCGTCTCTGGGAGCTTCCCCTGTGGGCTGCTGCCACCAATCAGAAAGCTGATTTGGTGATGGACAGCTCGGGAAACCAATGAAAAATTATTTCGCTTTCACAAATCACAGTGGATCAGGTTTGCTGGGTCTCTTTCGGCTTCCGGTCTCTGGGAGTGGTGGTCCCCGGCTGGGGGCTCCAGCCCAGCTCTGGCCTTGGCCTGGAGTCCGGCCCGGTGCCCCGGCTCTGCGGGGGGCCCGGCTCGGCACCCCGGCTCTGTGGGGGCCCGGCTTGGGACCCCAGCCCTGGCTCTGCAGGGGGCCCGGCCTGGCCGCATGGTCCCAGCCCCCCCTTCTTGACCTCATGGCATCACGCGACCTGGAGCTCCCCTCTGCACATGGCATGGCCGAGCAGGGGGGGACTGGGGATCCACCAAAGCCTCTCCCTCCCCCCCCCTCCTCTTCTCTCTCTGAGAGAGGAGGCCTCCAGCTGCCTATGCTGTTTGTTCACGATCTGGATAGAATTGTAACTTCTTTATGCCTGGATAAGATCCTCATTTTTTCTAAGCTCTCATGAATAAGAAGAAATGAAGCCTGGAGACTCCGGAAGTCAGCGCAATGAAGATAAAGTTCCTGATGGGAAGAGATTGAAAAGATGCAAACTGATAAGTAGCTGAAAACATTTTTTGTGGGCTAAGGGGATTGTCACTTCACTAAAATTTCTTTAAACTGTGAAATATATTGGGGAGGTTTGGCGTGCTTGAGAAGAAGACTTTTTGCCTCAGAGAAAATGGAGCTTTCTCTGTTCTGGGACTGGAATAGGAACAGAAACATTTGATAGTGAAGGAGATGAAAAGAGTCTTGTTTTTTAGCAGCCTGCCTTTAAAAAGTAATACCCCATGTGTGTAACATAACCCATTGCACAGCTCTGGAAGGAGTGTGAAAGAATGGGAGGAGAGTCATAATCTGCAACATTTTCCCGGGCGGATGTGGATTGTAAACGTGAAGACGCCCCCTAAGCCATAACAAAAAAAAAGGGACTTTTCTCTCTTAAGTGAATTGAACTGATTATTTGAATGTATCACGGACTGAAGTGCTCTCTGTATGTTTGTTGGTAAGAAATGTTGAATGAAGGGGAGGAGGGAACAATCAAGGGATCTTATTCTGAATATTTTTTTGTGTTATTAATAAATTTCTTCTTGTACCTTTCTAAATTTTAATCCTGCCTTTTCTCTACTCCTGGGTCCCGTCTAAAAGAAATTAAATATATTAATGTTGGCAAACCCAAGTCACACCGTGACGATATGGATATGGATATGGATATGGATATGGATATGGATATGGATATGGATATGGACAAGGGTATGGGCAGGGCTGTCAATGGAGATATCAAGGAGGCGGGGCATAGACACAGACGGTAACATGGGAGTGTATCTCATGGATGTGTACATGGGGGACAAGAGATGTTTTTTATCACAATGTGAAAAACCATGTTCACTTTCCAAGTAAATTTTAAAAGGTTTAATAAAAGACAGTAAGAGAAACAATAAGGCAAAAGATAATGGCCAGGTGCTTGACAGTGTGCCAAGAGCACACACGAACTCAGAAAACACTTCATTAAATGCATCAACATGTTGCATATTCGTAGACCTTCATGCATTGCTCAAAATCATTCTCCCCCCAACCATTAAATCAAATTTTTTTCCTTTTTTTTTTCTCCTTGTGGCTCCTTCTTGTAGGCCCATTCCCAGAAAATGGGGA
Source organism: Oenanthe melanoleuca (assembly GCF_029582105.1). Taxonomy (NCBI): domain Eukaryota; kingdom Metazoa; phylum Chordata; class Aves; order Passeriformes; family Muscicapidae; genus Oenanthe; species Oenanthe melanoleuca. Next base: position 18,060 of record NW_026612972.1, on the reverse strand, counting down.
TCAGTAAATTCCTTCCCTGGAGTCCTGGTCTTCATCACCCCTGTATTCATCCAGTTAAGCTAATCCAAGATAGTGAAGAATTTCCTGATTATCTTTTTACCATTCTCTGAGTTACATGAAAAAAAGCTTTTAACATCACTATGTTATAGGTCCAAGAAAAATAGATATTTATCACACTACTATTTCTAAGTTTTGTTAATAACAGAAGTAAAAGACACTATATTCATACAGCAAAGTTTTCCAACATTATACACATAGCATTCATTTTAATATTTGGAAAAGCCATTAATATAATATGCACTTATAGCATCACACTTGCAAAGAAAATTGGTGGTGAAAAGTGGGGCGAGGATGAAACCTTGTTATGATAAATCTCTTGGGGCCCTCTAAACGGGGGTGCAGAGGAGCCCCTTGGAGCTGTGCTGGCTGCAGCAGGGTGAGCAGCAAGGTCCCTGTGAGCGAGGCTTTGTGAGCTAGGAAGTCTCCTGATTGCTGCACTCAGAGGGACCCTGCAGACACAGCAGTGTCACCAGAATGTCCCCAAAACTGCTCTGGTGGTGACAGGAATGTCACTGGGACCCCCTAGCACCCACATACAGCCCAAATGGCTCTGGTGGGCACCCTGCAGGGACAGCAGAGTCACTGGGACCCCCAACCAGGTAAGCTGCAGGGACAGTTGTGCCATTGGGGCCCCTCCTACCCCGCAGCTCTTCCCACCGGGTCTGTCACTAATGTCACAACTGCAGCAACCTCTACAACTCCCTGGAATGAGGCTGTTGGGGGTTGAGTGTTTTCCTATTACTGTGTCACTTTAAAGAATTTTTCCCATTCTCATGCCAATAGAGCTGGCCAGTTACACCCCGGATCTTTGATGACTCTGGACGAAAGGGGTATGTGGGATCGGCTTGGAGAGGGACTTCCGGAGGGGGACGTGTGTTTCCGGCGAGCTGGGAGAAGGATCCGCCCCGGTTTTGGAGCCAAGCGCCTGCCCCTTCCCGCCTCCGCTCCTGCCTGAGAGAGAGCGTGACCACAGTTGAAGAAAGGACTGGAACCAAGTAATCTGTTCTGTTTTGTTAGTAATTTTAACAACTGCTGTTGTTTCTGCTGGTACAGTTAGATATATTAGTAAAAGAGCTGTGATTCCTACCCCCTTATCTCTACCTCAGATTCAAACGTTTCCTTGATTCAAAAGTTTATAATATTTGGGGGGAGTGGAATTCAGGTCTCTGTTTCAAAGGAAAACGTCTGCCTTTATTGGCAGACACCTGTCCTTCAAACCAGGACAGAGGCTGTAATCAGATGGGGGCTGCTCTCTCCTCCCAGGCAACCACTGACAGAAGGAGACTACACAGTCTTAAGCTAGGAAAAACAGGAAAAAATTCTTTACTGAAAGGGTGATTGGGCATTGGAAGTGGCTACTCAGGGAGGTGGTAGAGTCACCACTCCTGGAGGTTTATAAAAACAGATTGGATGGGGCACTCAGTGCCATGGTTTAGTTGATGAGGTGCTGTTAGGTCATAGGTGTGATAGATGATCTCAGACGTCTTTTCCAACTCAGTTAATTCTGTAAACTGTGGTGCCACTGCGACTTTTCCTCTCCTGGAGGAGCCTTTTCCAAAACAGCCCCTGGAGGAGGGATCAGGGACAGCTGTGTGCCACCCCCTGGACCAGCACCCTTGGAAGAGGTAAGGTTGAGGGTAGGGGGTGCCCAAATTGGGATTGATGAACTGGGAGGTTGGTGGGAGGCGATGAAGTCTCATTTCAGGGCTTCTTGCAGCCCCCCAGGGCGTCCTCCCATCTGGGTCTGGAGGGGGCCAGAGCCAGCACACCCAGTACCCCCAGACCACCTCTCTTTCTCTGGGAGACATCCCCAAAGGGGCAAAATCCTGCTTGGATCTGATGCAGCCAAGCTTTGGGTAGGCAAAGGGGGGCTCAGGGGGACCAAGGGACAGAGGGGTTTATCCTGATCCTGGTTCAGTGCCCAGTGCTGTTGCCCAGCCCCAGTATCCAGCTTTAGTGTCCAGCCTCAGTGCTCAGTTCTGGTGTCCATTCCCAGTGTTCAGCCCCAGTGCTGATGTCCAGTGCCAGTGCCCAGTGCCCATCCCAGCTGTCCAGTCCAACAGTCCAGTCCCCAGTGTCAGTGCCCAGTTGTGGTGTCCAGCCCCAGAGTCCAGCCCCAGTCCCAGTTCCCAGCCTCCTTTCCCAAGCCTGATGCCATGATGCCAAGCACTTATCCAGGACAGTCCCATCCCAGTCCCAGACGGGTGCCAGCCCCAATACCAGCTGTGTGCCAGATGTGTGCCAGTGTCACCCCTGTCCTGGGGGACAAGGGCAGCCATCAGCAGTGCCCAGGGCCGGTCAATGCCACAGTGGTCCTAGAGGGAGCTGAGGGTTTTAACCCTGAAACAGCAGCAAGAAGGAAGCAGTGATGGGGACGGTGATGGGGACAGGGAAAATGACAGAACGAGGCAGCCATGCACAGTTTCGTGTGCGGCCTGGGGCATGGTGTGGGGCATGGTGTGAAGTGTGGTATGGGACATGGGACAGGGCACAGGACACAGGACATGGGACAGGGCACAGGACGTGGGACATGGAACAAGGCATGACCCTGGAACATGGCGCAGGGCACAGGACATGCCAGGGTTGGAACATCACCCTGGAGCATGGCACAGGACACAGGGCACAGGACATGGGACAGGGCACTGGACATAGGACATGACCCTGGAGGGGTCATGGCACAGGGCACAGTCAGCCCCAGCACCACCACTCTGAACCCCCTCCCACCAGCCCCACTGGGACACCCACCCCGTGGCAGAGGAGCTCGGTCAGGAGCTGCCCCTGCCTGGCACTGAGGCCCAGGGGGGTCCCGGGGGTGCTCACCCAACACTGCCTGGCTCTCCAGGGTGCTGTAGACCCTGAGTGCCTTCTCCAGTGCTATGGTGGTCACAGGGGAGCCACTCCAGGGGACTCGAGGGTGTCCCTGGTGCCAGTCACAGAGTCCATGTGGTGTGCGGTACACCCTTGGGTATGCCAGGGGGTACAGGGGTGGGCAGGGGGCAGGGGCATATGGGAAGAAGGGTGGGGATGGGGTTGAGGGGGGACAGACACCCAAAAATGCATCAAAGCCAGGGGGAGGGCACTCAAAATTAATGGAAGGGACCATAAGCTGAACAATGTACATATAACTGAGGAAAGGACCCAAAATGGGGGAAAAAGAGCCAGAAAAAGAGGAAAGGACCCAAAACAGGGTTAAAGGATCGAAAAGAGGCAGAAAAGACCCAAATCAAGGAGAAAAGGCACAAAACCAGAGGTCAAAGAGTCGTGGGGTGTTGTGGGGTGTCCCTGTCTGTGCCGGGACAGGCACAGATGCCCAGTGCAAGGAACAGCCACGGGAAAATCCTATGTGTGAAAAATGAGGTTCACTTTCCTGGTAAATTTTAAAAGGTTTAATAAAAGACAATAAGAGAAAAAGAATAAAGTATAAGTTTATAATGGCCCGATGTTTGACATTGAGCCAAGAGCACACACTAACTCAGAAAACACTTCGTTAAATGCATCAACCTCTTGCATTTTTATAGACCTTCATGTAAATCAACTTTTTTTTTTTTTTCCTTTTTTTTCCTCTTCTTGTCAGCACACTACCTGATAATGGAAATCAATTAATTCCTTCCCTGGAATTCTGGTGTTGTCACGCTGTCACGGTGTGACTTGGATTTGCCAACCTTAAATATATTTAATTTCTTTTAGAGACGGGACCCAGGAGTAGAGACAAGGCAGGCTTAAAACTTAGAAAGGTACAAGAAGAAATTTATTAATAACACAAAAAAATATTCGGAATAAGATCCCTAGATTGTTCCCTCCTCCCCTTCATTCAACATTTCTTACCAACAAACATACAGAGAGCACTTCAGTCAGTGATACATTCAAATAATCAGTTCAGTTCACTTAAGAGAGAAAAGTTCCTTTTTATTTATGGCTTGTGGGCTGTCTTCACATTCACAATCCACATCCGCCTGGGAAAATATTGCAGATTATGACTCTCCTCCCATTCTTTCACACTCCTTCCAGAGCTGTGCAATGGGTTATGTTACACACATGGGGTATTACTTTTAAAGGCAGGCTGCTGAAAAACAAGATTCTTTTCATCTGCTTCACTATCAAATGTCTCTGTCCTTATTCCAGTCCCAGAACAGAGAGAGCTCCAATTCTCCAAGACAAAAAAAGTCTTCTTCTCAAGCACCCCAAACCTCCCCAAGTATATTTCACAGTTTAAAGGAATTTTAGTGAAGTGACAATCCCCTTAGCCCACAAAAAATGTTTTCAGCTACTTATCAGTTTGCATCATTTCAATCTCTTCCCACCAGGAACTTTATCTTCATTCCACTGACCTTTGTAATCTCCATGCTTTCATTTTTTGTCATTCAGGGAATGCTTAGGAGATCGAGGATCTTATCCAGGCATAAAGAAGTTACAGTTGTATCCAGATCATGAAGAATCAACACGGGCAGCTGGAGGCTTCTTCTCTCAGAGCGAGGAGGGGAGGGGGGAAGGGAGAGGCTTTGGTGGATCCCCAATCCCCCCCTGCTCGGCCATGCCACGTGGAGAGGGGAGCTCTGGGCTGCACGGAGCCATGCAGTCAGGGAGGGGGTGGCCGGGACCATGCAGCCAGGCCGGGCCCCCCACCAAGCCGGGGCCGGGGTCCCAAGCCGGGCCCCCGCAGAGCTGGGGTGCCGAGCCAGGCCCTCCACAGAGCAGGGGCACCGGGCCGGACTCCAGGCCAAGCCCAGAGCTGGGCCACAGCCCCCAGACGGGCACCACCACCCCTGGAGACTGGAAGCCAAAAGAGAGCCAGCAAACCTGATCCACTGTGATTTGTGAAAGCGAAATAACTTTTCTTGGTTTCCCGAGTTGTCCATCACCAAATCAGCTTTCTGATTGGTGCCAGCAGCTCACAGGGGAAGCTCCCAGAGACGGGAGAGCCCCTCCCACTCCCCAGCGTCATGGAGCCTGCTCTGAGGTGAATCTGCCCCTCCCACCAAGCACGTGAAATCAACACACACGCCTGTCTTCATCCAGATAGGATAATCCAAGTTTGTGAAGAATGTCCTGATTATCCTTTCACCATTCTCTGAGTTAGTTACATGAACAAAAGTTTTACATCACTATGTTATAGTTTAAGAAAAATAGATGTTAATCACACTATTATTTCTTAGTTTTGTTAATAGCAGAACAAAAAGAAACTGTATTCATCAAGCAAAGCTTTCCAACACTATACATATAGCATTAATTTTAATATTTGCAAAACGCTAATAATGTAATATGTACTTATAACCGTATGGGACATGGAGACACCCTGTGGAACATGGGGACATCCCACAGGATACAGGGACATCTCACGGGACACGGGGAAATGTGACAGGACAAGGCCTCGGGACCTCGGGGACTTTGGTCCGACTGGGGGTGAGGAGCAGGGGACACACAGGGAGGGGCAGGGACACACAGAAGGGAGCAGAGACACATGGGGGAGAGGGGGATGGGGACACTCGGAGGGGACAGGGGACACGGGTGGGAAACAGTGAGACACTGTGGGGGACACAGAAGTGGGGACAGGGACACAAGCAGGGAGATGGGGACACATGGGGGAGGGCAGGGACACGATATCACAAGGACACACGAGGGGATGCTGCCACCATGACGTGTCAGAGCGTGCTGCCACCAAGACGCGCACTGGGACAAAAGCTGGATGCGGTGACAACCAGCATGGGGCCGCCACGTGACCCGTGGGTGACACCGCCCCACCTGGCCCTTGTTCTGTTCCAAACCTGTCCCCAGGAGTGGCTCCAGGGCGGTGGCTGCCGCGCTGGGTTCCCTGGCCACAGTGGCCCTGGGCTCCTTCTTGGTGGCCCTGCTCCTGCGGTGGCTCTGGGATGCGCTGCTGGTTGTCACCCGATTGCGGGCCATTTGTTGCCAGCTGAACAAGTTCCCCAACCTGCCCTGGCACAATTGGTTGCTAGGACACACGGGCATGGTGAGCGGATAGCAGGTGACACCTGTGGGGACAGCGGGGACAGGGGTGGAGGCACCTGCAAAGAAACAATGGGGACAGAGTGATGGCACCTGTGATGGGACAGAAGGAATGATTGGGGTGGTGGCAATTGGGGGGCCAGTGAGGATGAGGTGGTGGCACCTGCAAGGGGACAAGGGGACAGTGGGGACAGACACACATGTCCCCAAGGCTGGCAGTGTCCTGAGAGCACATGTGTCCCCAAGCCCATGTGTGCACCCAATGACACACATGTCCCCTGTTTTCCTGAGGGCCAGAGCACGGAGCAGGGCCTGCAGCAGGTGGACGCCTTGGTGGCCCAGTACTGTCATGGCTACCTCCAGTGGGGACTTCCCTGGCAGCCTGTCCTGCGCCTCTTCCATCCCAGCATCCTTCGGCCACTCCTCAGTGCCTCAGGTAGGACATGGGACACCAGATGAGTCCCCAGGGCCACTTATGGCTCTCACTGCACCTGGCACAGTGACCTGGCAGTGCCCAGGCAGTGGCCACCAACCCAACCCCACAGGTCCCCAGAGGTGTCACCATGGCCAAGCCAAATGCCACCCCAATGTGGCCACCAACCTCTCCTTGATGTTCCCTAAGGCCCGTCAAATATGTCACTGTGTACAGCCTCTGGTTGTCCCCCAGCCCCCATGCTTTATTGGCCATGGGTGCTGGGAGAGGGTCCCCACCTGGGAGTTAAGGGGTGCAGACAGGGTACCTCATCCCAGTGTTCCCACCCAGGGAACCCCAGTGTCCCCACCCAGTGAATCCCTGCCCACCCCATCCATGTGTGTTGCAGTTTTCGTGGCCCCCAAGGATAAAAATTTCTATGGCTTCCTCAAGGCCTGGCTTGGTAAGTGGAGCTGGTTGGGTGGGGACAGCACCTGTGGGTGTCACATGGGTGGGGACAGCAGCCCTGGGTGCCCCCACTGGATCCAGGTGTCATAAGGGAGGACACAGAAAGTTTTGGGGACAGAACCATTGGGCACCCGCTGTGGATCCGGGTGTGTCACAGGGCCTGTGGGTGACCCAGATACACTCTGGGCGCCCCCAGGATGGATCCGTGTGCGTCACAAGGGCAGTGGAGGGCAGGGACACCCCCAGGGTGTTCCCTCTCCAGGGGAGGGGCTGCTCCTGAGCAGCAGGCAGCGCTGGGCGCAGCACTGGCAGCTCCTGACTCCAGCCTTCCACGGGGATGTTCTCCGGGCTTGCCTGGGAATCTTCAATCAGAGCACCTGCCTGCTGCTCGTGAGAGATCTGAGAGTCCCCACTGCATCCCAAATCATAAGTGCTGCACCCTACATCCTGACTTGTGCCCCAAACTCTGACCTGCATCCCAAACCCTAAGTGTGTCACGATCCGCTGAACCCAAGTGGGAGTTGTGACAGACCCTAGGGTGCAAATAACAAAAGCAAGGAGACTCAGGTTTTATTCAGCAGCAAGCAGCAATGCAGTTTATTGCGTACCAACAATTCAGTGTTGTGACAGAAGAGAGAGGGAGAGAGAGAGAGAGAAGTAAAGGAAACAAAGTAAAAGGAGGGGGGGATGTCTCTCGATCATCGTCAAGAGCACTCCTTCGTGGTGTTGTTGCGAAGTATTCAGGACTTGTCCGAGCTGAGAGCATATCCTGGAAAACAGAGACAGAAAGTTGGACAGAATAGAAAAGTAGGAAAAAGGGAAAGGAAAAGGGAGAAAGAAAACAAAACAAATCATCAATTTAATAATCAATTTTCAATTTCAATTTCTGATTACACAAAGATAATATTTTTTTTAGTTAAAGTAAATAAACCATTTTAATCAAAACCATGTTGTATCTTATTTTAAATCATACATTTCGCCTTGTGTCAATAAGCTTAGGGATGTCAACAGTGACAGATTTGTGTACATAGTGTAGAGGATTTCTGATCTGTAGAAGGCGATGTGAGGTAAGAATCATAGCCTGCAATTTTATTAAAGTTACAGACACAAAGGTTTAAAAGATTTTTAGTACTCACTACCAAATCTTCTACGAAAACACTATCACAGGCAGTTCTTAAGCCCATATACACCAGTATTGTTTCAGGAATCTTGTTTGGATGAATTTCAAAGCTACAGACATTGTGTTCTGTGTCTAAGCAAGTATCTTGAGCTCTGATTGCGTTACTTTTCACAGATAAACCCCTGTTGTTCCCGGACAATGCAAGTTTCCAAATGAACAGTTTGCCACTTCTCACTAATTTGAGGGGCCCATTCTCTATGCTCGAAAGGATAGAGAATAGCTCCATCATGATTCAGCCCTAATGCAATGATAGGGAATATTGACTGTACTGAAGCATTACATATGGTCAGTGCAAAGGCTATGGCTGTGTTTGTGCTGGTGTCATAGGTAAAATTTACGAAGTTACACCAGGACTGGGATTCTCTTTCAAAATCAGTGGCACTATCCCAGATTATTCTCCAAATTTCAGTAGGAAAAGTGCCTTCCTTGCCTTCTCGTATAATTGAGGCTGCAACGGACTGCATCCACAATTGAGTCTGGATACAGCTGAAAGTTAAAGAGAATAGCAAATTTTTTCATTAATACTTCTAAATCAATATTATTCAAAATTCCCATTCCTGTTCCCACAACACCAGCTATGTCTCTTGTCATTCTATTCTTAAAAGGATCCCACTTTTGCGACCAAGTTGTCCACCCCTCAAAAGGGGTTTGCAGAAAAGGCGAACAAGCTGGCTGAACTTCTGAGACATTGTTTTGCATAAAAAGATCATGTTGAATTAAACAATATTTGTTGTTGGCCAGTTTTCTTAATTACACAGGGTCCAATTTCAAAAATTTTTCAGGCTCAGTATAACCAGTGGTTGGGTAGTAGGTGTTACAACATTAAGATCGACTTCCCCTCAATATTTCGTATCGTTTTTACCACACATGATTTTGTGGGAAAATTGTAGTAGTTCAATTTTGGTTTTGAATCTCACAAAATAGAACACAACCATGAGGTCCTGTGCTATAACTGTATCCAGGTGTGATGAGGGATTCAGCAATTGATCTTCACATCCCGCAGTGTTATTCTGTGAAAAGTAAACACAACAGAATCTGCCACAAAAAGGCAGGAGGTTAAAATGATGGAACTATCCAGCATGTAATGCGGACTGGAATTCTGTTAACCTCCCAATCATTTTGCTGCCAAAAAAGGAAGCCACTCTGTACCTCCTTTAAACACAGCACAAGAGTCAGTGTAGATGTAAACAAAAGAGGCACTCCGCACTTCAAGATGGAAAACACTCCAAACAACCATCATCTCCCCAACTCGAGAGCCACCCCTTCCCCCAGCAATAATTTGTTCAGCAGAACATTTGTAGTGAATGAAGATTGTTTGGGGGAGAAAGCAGAGGCTATTTTAATTACTGAGGTTTGTCGTGGCTATTACCCAAGCTCTCGGTTTCTGTTATTGCCAGATTTTTTACAGTTCCTTCTGTTACTGAGAAGATGTTACAGTACTGCTCGATTGGGGTATACCACTTCCTGACTGAGGGTTTCTGGGCCACCCCGTCAGGTGGGGAGATCCCAGTAGTGGATGTCTTCAAAAACTTCACTTCCTGAGAAGGTTTTTGAATTTCTCTGAGGCAATTTGCAAGTTAAGCTTTCCAAATGGGAGATTGCTTTTTGTTGGGTATTCCTCACTTCTATTTCATCTCTTCCCACAAGGGTATCATAAATATATTGATAAATAGCCACATTGTCAAGTTTGGGTTTTTGGATTGGCCATACAGGGAAGTTTCGCAAGTTCTGTATAACCGGTTTGAGCCCTTCTTTGGCACCAGAAGAAAGAGGATATTGTTTTATATTTACAGGTAATTGCATTGGTGATTTATAGCCAGCAATGAGTTTTATTTCATGTATCATTTGCAAGCAAGCAGCTTTGTGAATATTTTCTAGGAGTTGGTTGGGGGTACCAACTAAAGCTACAAGGTGTTCCTTTTCAAGCGTTAAGCCCTGCTGCCCAACAGGCCCTACGCTAAGTTGGGGACCATGATTTACATTTGACTTCTGTTGTTAAGAAAGCCTCACGTCCCCAGTACCCACTAGCTGCTGGTTCTGATAATTCAGTAGCAGTGTACAGGATATTTGTAGTGGTTATTTGTGGATCAAAATTCTCATCATTGATACAAGTGTATTCTGTTTTGACCACAGATCTCAGGCTAGGGTAGCAATGTTCCCCATCATTTTTTATCAGAGTTAGTTCTTTTTGAGGATATAATTGATTAATTTCCTTCTCCGCTGTTTCCTTTGGTGAGTTACTGTGTTTTAAAGTGTTGGTGTGTTCTTGTCTTAAAGAATGATTCTCATCTCTCAAAGCATGATTCTCATTCCTTTCTTCATCTAATTGTTTTTGTAAAATTTCCACTAAATTTTTATAGAGTCAATAATTGTTCTTTCTTCCCTTCTTCGCATGAAGCGAGTATCTATAGCTGCCATAAGACAGGCCCCCAAAACTGAACAGAGAATGGTCTTATTTCTGCCCAGTTTGAATTTTGTTTCATGTTGCCAAGAATGTGTCCTATCAATCACATTCTCTAAATTAAACCAGTTACTGTGCACTCATTCTTCCCCCACCTTGGGAGGATCTGGCGTTATATTTAGCTAATGAAGCGAAAAATGCAGCCTTATTTTTTGCATTATCATTTTCAGGCATTTTGCAAGGGGGAATGTAAAACCACCCCAGGGAGGTCAACACTTAGTTACACACACAGATTTCGCTGTGTACAGCCCCTCTCTTCTCTGAGTGGGTGAAGAGACTAAAGTTACGCATTCCTCAGCCTGCACAATATTCTCCCCTAACTTTAGGGAAGGTCAGTACACATAGACACACAGCCTGCACAGTATTCTCCCCTTACTTTATGGAAGGTCAGTCCACACGCACACACAGCCTACGCAGTATTCTCCCCTCACTTTACGGAAGACCAGTACACATACATACACAGCCTACACAGCATCCTGAGCAGTTTCCCACCCCCCCACCCCCCCACTTTAGGGAAGGTCAGTATTACATACAAACAACAGTAAACAAAAAGAACAACACAATTCTGCCTTTTGCACCGAGATCTTTTGTGAATTTCTGAAGACAGAGCCCTCAAATCTGTGTATGGATCCTTTTCACCTAGGTGTTTGCAGTTTATGGGAAATCTGAAATGCTCCCCTTACTTTCTAGTTAGGCTCACTCCTTTCGAGGTGGCCACCTAGGTGCAGCAGAGGCAAGTCGACCCTCCCCTGTTACAGACTACACACAACCAGCAACCCTTCTGTCTGTCAGAAATCCTGTCCGTGACGCCAATTTAATGTCACAATCCGCTCAATCCAAGCGGGAGTCATGATGGTTTGTTTGACTCCAGAGTGTAAATAACAAAAGCAAGAGACTCAGGTTTTATTCAGCAGCAAGCAGCAATGCAGTTTATTGCGTACCAACAATTCAGTTTTGCGATAGAAGAGAGAGAGAGAGAGAGAAAGAGGTAAAGGAAACAAAGTAAAAGGGGGGAGAGAGAGAGAGATAGAAAGGACGGGAATATAGCTACCAAGAGAAGGGATGCATCCTTGTGGTTGCTTGATAGATGCGTCTTCAATCCGCTGGGGAGAAAGAGATCTCAGTCTCTTTAAGAAAGTCACTTTTTATAGCCCTTTTCCAAAGCAAGTGTCCTCTGGCCAAAAGGTGGGGAGATTTATGGACTATTGTATGCGAAGATCATTGCTCCAAGAAACAGGTGCTGGAACAGGACACTATAATCAGTACCCTGCTCGAGAGCACCGTACCATGGCAAGCAGCAAGTACACCTACAAACAGTCCCTTGGCAAGCATCCACCTTGGCCAGGCCAGAGCTCATGTCCAGAGCAAGTGGTGGGGTCCTGGGGTCGCAGTCTCTGATGATGGTCATGAGACAGATTAGAGAAACTTCGGACTGACTCTGACAGCATGGCCTGGCTTCCTTCACCTTCTGTGTACAATTTTAACCCTTCTAATGCTCAGATAAGACTGCAGATCTCCTGACCTCCTTTGAATGGGAGGAATAAAGCAGGAAGCATACTGAAGTCAGTGAAGTGGGAGCTAAGTTTCCAGATGAGAACAGATTGAGGAGAAGGAGATGGCATGAAAAGATTGGCTGAAAAGAACTTTTCTTGTCAGCTGTAGGGGACCGGACTACACTGAAATTCCTTTAAATTGTGGAGAAATACTTGGGAGGGTTGAAGTGCTTGAGAAAAAATGATAATTTGCCCTGAGGGAATGGGGCTCTCTTTTCTGGAGACTGGAAAGCTGAACAGAGACATCTGATGGAAAAAGAGATGAAGAGAATTTTTGTCTTTGTACAGCTTGACCTTAAAAGTAATGCCCCAGAAGTTTTTTTACATAATGCATAACACAGCTCTGGAAAGACTATGAAGATGGGAGGAGTTCCACGATTTGCAGATTTCCCTGGGCAGATGCAAATTGTGAAAGTGAAGACACACCCTATGGCTAACCCAAAAAAGATCTTTTCTCTCTAGAGTGAACTGAAATGATTATTTTAAGTGGAAAACTGACTGAAGTGTTCATTGTATGTTGTTGTTAAGAAATATGGAAATTGGTGGGGGAGGAAGAGAGTGTAATCTGAAAATCTTATGCTGAATTCCTTATTTTCTCTCTGTTATTAATAAATTTCTTCTTTATACCCTTTTAAGTTTTATGCCTGCCTTGTCTTTGCTCCTAAATCCTATCGCCAAGAGAAATTGAGTGTATTTAAATTGGCAAACCTAAATCAAACCAAGACACAGAAGCAAGGGACCAGTGTGACACCATAGGGCCTGATGGAACCAAGAGGCCATTTTTAACAACATGGGGCCTCATAGAACCAAGGGTCTCTTGTGACACTATGAGACCTAAAAGAACCAAGGGGTCATCATCACACCACTGTGCCAAAAGGAACCAAGGGACCATTGTGACACAATAGGGCCTCAGAGGACCAGGGGGTTAGTGTGACACCATGGGGTCTAACAGAACCAAGAAGCCATTGTGACGCCATGTGGCCTGAGAGAATCAGTACACCAATGTGACACCATGGGGCCTAATAGAACTGAGGGCCATTTTGACCACCGTGAGGGATAACAGAAGCAAGGGGCCATTGTGATACCACGGGACCCCATGACATCAAGGGGAATTGTCACACACTGGAGCCTAGGAGAACCGTGATGACATTGTGACAAGATGCGGCCTAACAGAATCAAGGAGCTATTGTGACACTGTGGAGTCTGACTAAAGCAAGAGGTCATAGTGCAACCATGGGGCGAAACAAAACTAAGGGGCCTATGTGACACCATGGTGGCACAAGGAACCAAGGGTCCATTATGATACCATGGGACCCTCCCATATATAGGGGCCATTGTGACACCTTCTGGCCTCACAGAATCAAGGGGATATTGCAACACAATGAGGCCTAAACAAACCAAGGGTACATTGTGATACCATGGGGCGCCATGGCAGCAAGGGTCCGTTATTACATAATGGAGCATAACGGAACCAAAGGACCATTGTGACACCATGGAGCCTCACAGAACCACGGTGCCATGGTGACAACACAGGGCCTCATGGCACCTAGGGGCCATTTTGAACATCATGGGATCTCAGAACAATGGGGCTATTTTGACTACCATGATGTAACACTAATCTTAGAAAATAAGGATTTTAGTTACCTTGCTGAAAACAATTAAAAGTTAGAAGGGGGTAGATATCTGAAAGTTAAATAATTGATTGTCTATCATTTCATGCTCAGCTGTGCTTACAATGGGAAAAGACGAAACTGGTGAGCAGATCCAAAGGAATATAGACAATGCAACCAGAAACTCATTCTTTGGAAAATTGGATTATCCCCAGAAATCATTTGTATTGTCAGTGATAGAAAAGGTCAAGAGTTTAAGGTGAGGAAGACTCGCCTTACTTCCTCCTTTTAAGACCCCTCCCCACGAAAACAACCCCAGACTTCATTTAAGAAGTCAATCACGCATGCTTAATAGCTATTCTAGCTAATTACCATAGGAAGCAGGGGGTGGGAGGGGCTGTTATTATGAATATGTATTTGTTTGAATCCTTTGCTAATAAATAGACTTTGTGATCACCTGTAATTTTGCAGTGCATATTAGAGGATTATTTCACACTGCTGCCCAGCGCTGAATAAACATACACTTTCTAACTTTAAATTGTTAGAGTCTTTTGTCCGTCACAGTTGAGTATCGGTATTAGACCAATACTCATATTTTGGTAATTCAATGAGGCTGAATAGAGCCAAGGGGCCACTGTGACACCATGGGTTAAAAGAGAATCAAGGGGAAATTGTGCACCATGGGGCCAAAATGAAGCAAGGAGCCTTTGTGACACCATGGGGCATAACAGAACAAAGTGGACATCGTGACACTATGGGGCCTAACAGAGCAAAGAGGCCATTGTGACACCATGCTGCATGAAGCAATGGTCCGTTGTGACATGATGTGGCTTCACAGAACCAAATGTACATTGCGACAACCATGGGCCCTTACATAACCGATAGGCCATGGTTACACCATGTGGCCTATCTGTATGATGGAGCCATTGTGGCAACATGGAGCCTAACAAAATCAAGGTGCAATTATGACACCAAGGGGCCTCGAGGCAAAGCAATTTGGAACACAATGGGACCTCACAGACACAATGATGCATTTTGACACCATGAGTCCTAACAGAAACAATGGGAAATTGTGACACCGTGGAGCCAACCGACCCATGGGGCTTTTTTTGGCACCATGAAACCTCAGAGATCCAAGTGGTGATTAAGACACCATGGAGCCTAACGAAACCTTGGGGCCATTATGAGACCTTGGGGCCAAACAGAACCAGGGGCCATTTTGACACCATGGAGCCTCAAAGAATCAAGGGGCCATTGTGACACCATTTGGTGCATCGCACCAATGCTCCATTTTGACACCATGGGGCCTCACAGAACAAAGGGTCCATTGTAAAACCATGGTGTCCACCGGAACCAAGGGGCCATTGTGAGACCATGTGGTCTCACAGAGCAAAGTGGCCATTGCGACACCATGGAGCTTAAGAAAACCACAGGGTTATTGTGATACCATGGGTCCTAAAAGAACCGAGGGTCCATTGTGACACTATGTGTCGTATCTGAACCAAGGGGCCATTGTGAACACCATGGGGCCTCAGAACCGAGGGGCCATTGTGACACCATGGGGCCTCATGGAAACACAAGGACATTTTTAACCATGGGGCCTAACAGAACCAAGGGGACCTTGTGATTCCATGGCTCCTCATGGAACCAAAGGCCTTTGTGACACCATGGGACTTCAATGAACCAAGGGGCAATTGTGAGACCATGGGGCCTCATACAATCAAGTGGCCATTTTGACACCATGGGATTTAACAGAACCGTTGGGCCAACAGGACGCCATTGTGCTGCATGGAAGCAATGGTTCATTGTCACACCATAGGGATTAGAAGAACCAAAGGGAACTTGTGACACAATGGGGCCTAACAGAACCAATGGGCCATTGGGACACCATGGGGCCTAATGGAACCAAGGGGCTATTTTGGCACCATCGGGTCTCATGGAACTGAAAGGCCATTGTGACACCATGGCATGTCAAAAAACCATAGGGCAATTTTGACACCATGGGGCTGAAGAGAACAAAGGCCATATAGATCCAAAGAGATAAAGAAGGTCATTGTTTTACCACAAGGCCTCATGGAACAAAGCGAACATTGTGATACCATGGGTCCTAATGGAACCAAGGGACCACTGTGATACAAACAGGCCTGACAGAACCAAGGTGCCACTGTGATGCCCTGCAGCCTAATGAAACCACCAGATATTTTGACACCATGGGGACTAACTGAAGAAAGGGGTCACTGTGAAACAATTGTGCCGTATGGAACCAACAGTCTATTGTGACAGCATGGGGCTTCATAGAACCAAAGGTTGATTTAGACACCATGGAGCCTAACAAAACCAAGTGTCATTGTGATACCTTTGAGCCTAAGAGAACCAAGGGGCCATTGTGGCATCATTGTGCAGCATGGAACTAAAGGCCTTTGTGACTCCATGGGACCTCTAGAACCAAGAGGCAATTGTGAGACCATGGGGCTTCATAGAATCAAGTGGTCATTTTGAACAACATGGGATCTCACAGATCCAAGGGGCAATTAAGACACCCTGGAGCCTAACGAAACAAAGAGCCATTGTGAGGCCTTGTGGCCTTTGCGAAGCAATGGCCCATTGTGACATCTCAGGGCCAAACTAAACCAAGGGGCTATTGTAACACCACAGAATTTCAAAGAATCAATGGGCAATTGTGACTACATGGGGCCTGACAGAACCAAGAGTCCATTGTCTCACTACAAGGCCTTGTGGCCCCAAGGGACCATTGTGACACCAGTTGTTTGCATAGAACCAATGCTCCATTTTGACACCATGAGGCCTCACAGAACCAAGGCTCCATGGTAAAACCATGGTGTCCACTGGAATCAAGGGGCCATTGTGACACCATGGAGCTTAAGAAAACCAAGGGATCATAGTGACACCATTGGGCCTAAAAGAACCAAAGGTCCATTGTGACTCCATGTGTCCTATGTGAACCAAGGGGTCATTGCGACACCATGGGGCCTCATGGAAACAAAAAGCCATTGTGTCACCATGGGGCAGAAGAGAAGCAAGGGGACCTTTTGACATCATGGGGCCTCACAGAACCAACGAGTCATTGGGACACCGTGGAGCCTAATGGAACCAAGGGGCCATTTCGCCACCATGGAGTCTCATGGAACCAAAAAGCCATTGTGAAACCATTGTACGTCAAACAATCCTGGGGTAATTGTGACACCATGGGGCTGAAGAGAACAAAGGTGCCATTGAGACAGCATAAGTCCAAATGGAAAAAAAATGTGGGTTTTTTTACCACAAGGCCTCATGGAATGAAGGGGACATTGTGATACCATGGGGCCTAACAGAACCAAGGGACCACTGTGACGCCAACAGGCCTAACAGAACCAAGGTGCCATTGTGATGCCCTGCAGCCTAACAAAACCACAGGATATTTTGACACCATGGGGACTAACCAAAGGAAGGGGTCACTGTGAAACCATTGTGCTGCATGGAACCAATAGTCTTTTGTGTCACCATGGAGCTTCATAGAATGAAAGAGTGATTTGGACACCATGGAGCCTAAGGAAACTAATGGCCATTGTGATACTTTCGGGCTTAACAGAACCAAAGGGCCATTATGGCATCATTGTGTTGCATGGAAGTAATGGTTGATTGTGACACTGCAGGGCCTAAGGAATCAAGTGGCCGTTTGGACACCATGGAGCCTCATGGAACCAAAGGCCTTTGTGACACCATGGGACCTCAAGGAAGCAAGGTCCAATTGTGAGACCATGGGCCCTCATAGAATCAAGTGGCCATTTTGACACCATGGGTCCTAACAAAACCATGGGTCCAACAGGACACCATTGTGCTGCATGGAAGCAATGGTCCGTTGTGACACCATATGGCTTCATAGAACCAAGGGACCATTGCGACACCATGGGCCCTCACAGAACGAAGAGGCCAGTGTTATACCATGCGGCCCATCTGTAAAAAGGAGCCATTGTGACAACATGGAGCTTAACTGAACCAAGGTTCCATTGTGACACCAAGGGGCCTCATTGCACCAAGAGGCCATTTGGAACACAATGGGACCTCACAGATCCAAGGGGCCATTTTGTCACCATGGGTCTTAACAGAACCAAGGGGAAATTGTGACGTTATGGGGCTCAATGGAACGAATGAGCTATTTTGTCACCATGGGTCCTAACAGAATGAAGGGGCCATTGTTACTTCTGGGGCCTCTGAGTGCCAAGGGGTATGTTAGACACCACAAAGCCGAATGAAACCTATGGCCATTGTGAAACCACGGGGCCTAATACAACCAAGAGGTTATTTAACATTTTGGAGCCCCATGGATCCAAAATGGCATTGTGACACCATGG
>NW_026612971.1:0-24972 GCF_029582105.1 Oenanthe melanoleuca | reverse complement strand
GATACGTAATGGGATCAATAAAATATATTTTAAGAGATTATTTTAGATCTTAAATAGATTTTCTTGGCTGAATGAGCCCTCGGGGGTTTGGCTTCAGGACAAAGAGGAGAAATTTCTTTTCCTGTGTTGTCACCTTCCTGAATTCCTTGGGATGGCAGTGACAGAATCCTGCAGGATTTTTTCCTCCTGGAAGGACAGGAATTCCAAAATTCTGAGGGGCAAATTTTCACCCAGTTTGCCCCAAAAACTGGGATTGGGATGGGCTGAGGAAGCAGATTGGGCTCCACAGAGCTGCTCCCAAATTTAATTCCGACTAAGAGTTTAATTCCAACAGAAACCACGGAGCAGCAGAGCCCATCCAGGGCTGGAATTCAGGTCCTTGGATTTTAGGAGAGGCTTGGATCCATGGAGGGCAGAAATTCCTGGATTTCACCACGGTGAGCCTGGGGAGAGCTGGAGCAGATCCTTCATTTCTTCCTCTTTTTCTTGTTCTGGAACAGCTTCAGGATGTGGTTCTCGATCACCTGCTGGACTGAGGGAGGGAGGGACAGAGATGGGATTCAGGGAACTGCTCTGGAAGGGTCTGGTCACCATTTTCCTCTTGTTTTCTGAGAGGATTTTCTCTCCCATTTCCTGAGGTGAAAACTCCCCATTTCCTGAGGTGAAACCCCCATTTTCTGAGGAAAACTCCCATTTTTTGAGGTGAAACCCCCTATTTTCTGAGGAAAACCTCGCATTTTTGAGGTGTAACCCCTCATTTCTGAGGTGAAACCCCCTATTTTCTGAGGAAAACTCCCATTTTCTGAGGTGAAATCCCCCATTCCTGAGGTGAACCCCCCCCATTTTTGAGGAAAACTCCCATTTCCTGAGGTGAAACCCCCCCATTTTTTGAGGAAAACCCCCATTTCCTGAGGTGAGACCCCCCCATTTCTGTGGTGAAACCCCCCATTTCTGTGGTGAAACCCCCCCATTTCCTGAGGTGAAACTCCTTATTTTCTGAGGTGAAACCCCCTATTTTCTGAGGAAAACTCCCATTTTCTGAGGTGAAATCCCCCATTCCTGAGGTGAAACCCCCCCATTTTTGAGGAAAACTCTCGTTTCCTGAGGTGAAACCCGCCAATTTTTTGAGGAAAATTCCCGTTTCCTGAGGTTAAGCCCCCCATTTCTGAGATGAAACCCTCCCATTTCCTGAGGTGAAACCCCGCCATGTCCTGAAGTGAAACCCCCCATTTTCTGAGGAAAACTCCCGTTTGCTGAGGTGAAACCTCCCCATTTTTTGAGGAAAACTCCCGTTTGCTGAGGTGAAAGCCCCCCATTTTTTGAGGAAAACCCCCATTTCCTGAGGTGAGACCCCCCATTTCCTGAGGTGAAACCCCCCATTTCCTGAGGTGAAACCCCTTATTTTCTAAGGTGAAACCCCCTATTTTCTGAGGAAAACTCATATTTTCTGAGGTGAAATCCCCCATTCCCGAAGAGAAACCCCCCCATTTTTTGAGGAAAATTCCTGTTTCCTGAGGTGAAGCCCCCCATTTCTGAGGTGAAATCCCCCATTCCTGAGGTGAAACCACTTATTTTCTAAAGTGAAACCCCCCCCATTTCCTGAGGTGAAACCCCCCCCATTTCCTGAGGTAAAACCCCTCATTTCTGAGGTGAAACCCCCTATTTTCTGAGGAAAACTCCCATTTTCTGAGGTGAAATCCCCCATTCCTGAGGTGAAACCCCCCCATTTTTGAGGAAAACTCCCGTTTCCTGAGGTGAAACCCGCCAATTTTTTGAGGAAAATTCCCGTTTCCTGAGGTGAAGCCCCCCATTTCTGAGGTGAAATCCCCCATTTCTGAGGTGAAACCCCCATTTCCCAAGGCTCACACTTGCCTTTCCTGTGTCCCAAGGCCACGGCCAGGTCCATGGGGGTGTACCCCGAATCCGCCTCCTCCGTCAGGTCAGCGCCGCCGGCTGTGGGGCACCAGTGGGGGGTAAAAAGGGAAAAAGGGACCCCAAAATCCGCCCCCAGCCCCCCCAGGTTCCCTCCCCAGCTCCAGGGAGCCGGGATCACCCATCTGGAGCGGGATTTTCGGGCCTTACCCAGCAGGGCCTCCACACACTTGACGTGGTTCCCGCGCACGGCGTAGAGCAGGGGGGTGCCCCCGTTCTGTGGGGGGGATGGAAAAGTCATTAATGAGCATTAATGAGTGTTAATGAGTGTTAATGAGAGTTAATGAGCTCACTCAGCTCCTGCTGCTCCCTGGGATCCATCAGGAGTGTCCTGGGATCCTCCTGTTTCACCCTGTGCCAGCTCTGGGATGGGATCCCATTCCAGTCTCTCCCAGTTCCAGACTGGGACTCATTGGGATCCCATTCCAGCCTGTCCCACTTCCAGACTGGGATCCCATTCCAGTCTCTCCCAGTTCCAGACTGGGATCCCATTCCAGCCTCTCCCATTCCAGACTGGGACTCACTGGGACCCCATTCCAGCCTCTCCCAGTTCCAGATTGGGATTGACTGGGATCCCATTCCAGCCTCTCCCAGTTGCAGATTGGGATTGACTGGGATCCCATTCCAGCCTGTCTCAGCTCCAGACTGGGGCTCACTGGGATGCCATTTCAGCCTCTCACAGTTTCAGACTGGGATCCCATTCCAGCCTCTCCCAGTTCCAGACTGGGACTCATTGGGATCCCATTCCAGCCTGTCCCACTTCCAGACTGGGATCCCATTCCAGCCTCTCCCAGTTCCAGATTGGGATTGACTGGGATCCCATTCCAGCCTCTCCCAGTTCCAGATTGGGATTGACTGGGATCCCATTCCAGCCTCTCCCAGTTCCAGACTGGGATCCCATTCCAGCCTGTCCCAGCCCCAGACTGGATCTTACTGGGATCCCCCCTTTCACCCTGTCCCAGCCCTGGACTGGGATCCCATTCCAGTCTCTCCAAATTCCAGACTGGGATCCCCCGGTGCTGGTGGCACTGGGAAGGTTTCTTCTGATGTCCCTAATGTCCTCTGTGTCCCTTACATCCCCTCTGTCCCCATTGTCCCAGCTGTCCCTAATGTCCCCACTGTTCCTAACATACCCACTGTCCCCTCTGTCCCCAGTGTCCCCTCTGTCCCTGCTCTGTCCCCTCTGTCCCCACTGTCCCTTTGTCCCTCTGTCCCCTGTCCCTCTGTCCCCCTGTCCCCAGTGTCCCCACTGCCCCCTCTGTCCCCACTCTCCCCTCTGTCCCTCTGTCCCCCCTGTCCCTCTCTCCCCCCTGTCCCCACCTGTCCCCCTGTCCCCTGTCGGTGCCGCCAGGGCCCTCACCCAGTCGTAGGTGTTGATGTCCACGTCCCTGTCCAGCAGCAGGGTGACGATGTCGGTGTAGCCGCCCATGCTGGCCAGGGCCAGCGCGCTCTCCCTCTCCTTGGCCAGCGCGTGGGGATCGGCGCCCTGGGGACAGCGGGGACAGCGGTGGCACCGCCCACTGCCACCTCCCCACGGGCTGGCACCGCCCCTGCGTCCCCAGTGCTGTCCCCTGAGCAAAATCCCTACTGGGAATGTTTTAATTTCCCCCCAGTGAGGCTTAAAAACCCCATTTCTCAATCCTTTCTCCATGTCTGGATCCTTTTTTAAAATTGATTTCCATGAAAAATCTCCCTGTTCTCCCAGCCCTGCCAGCCACAGATCACTCCTGGAATTCATTAAAAATCTTTTAGGGATCTCCCCCCACAATTTATGTTGAGGTTTTTGGTTGTGTGTTGCAGTTTTCCTGCTCTGTTTTTGAGAGAGACCCCAGGATAAAAAACAAAGGGAGATCTCAGGATAAAAAAGGGAAATCCTAGGATTAAAAACAGTGGGAGATCCCAGGATTAAAAAGGAAAATCCCAAGATAGCAGAGGGAGATTCCAGGATAAAAAAAAGGATATACTAAGATTGAAAACAGAGGGAGATCCCAGAATAAAAAAGGGAAATCCTAGGATGAGAGAGGGAGATCCCAGGATATAAAAACAGAAATCCCAGGATTAAAAACAGAGGCAGATCTCAGCATAAAAAATTAAAATCTTAGGATGAGAGAGGGAGATCCCAGGATTAAAAAGGAAAATCCCAAGATAGCAGAGGGAGATTCCAGGATAAAAAAAAGGATATACTAAGATTGAAAACAGAGGGAGATCCCAGGATTAAAAAGGAAAATCTTAGGATGAGAGAGGGAGATCCCAGGATAAAAAATGGAAATCTTAGGATGGCAAAGGGAGATCCCAGGATAGAAGACAGAGGTCCTGGAATAAAAGAGGGAAATCCCAGAACAAAAAAGGGGGATCCCAGGATCAGAAAGGCAGATCTCAGGTTTTGAGGCAGATCCCAGGGTTAAAGACATCCCAGGATTAGAAAGGCAGACCCCAGGATTAGAAAGGCAGACCCCAGGATCAGATCCAGACCCCAGGATTAGATCCAGACTCCAGAATTAGATGCAGATCCCAGGATCAGAGGCAGATCCCAGGATCAAAGCCAGATCCCAGGATCAGAAAGGCAGAGCCCAGGATCAGAAAGTCAGACCCCAGGATCAGAAAGCCAGACCCCAGGATCAAAGCCAGATGCCAGAATTAAAGGCAGACCCCAGGATTAGATCCAGACCCCAGGATCAGAAAGGCAGACCCCAGGATCAGATGCAAACCCCAGAATTAGATCCAGACCCCAGGATCAGAAAGGCAGAGCCCAGGATCAGAAAGGCAGACCCCAGGATTAGAAAGCCAGACCCCAGGATCAAAGCCAGATGCCAGAATTAGAGGCAGACCCCCGGATTAGATCCAGACCCCCGGATTAGATCCAGACCCCAGGATCAGATGCAGACCCCAGGATCAGATCCAGACCCCAGGATCAAACCCAGACCCCAGGATCAGATGCAAACCCCAGGATTAGATCCATACCCCAGGATCAGATGCAAACCCTATAATTAGATCCAGACCCCAGGATCAGAAAGGCAGACCCCAGGATCAGATGCAAACCCCAGGATCAAACCCAGACCCCAGAATTAGATCCAGACCCCAGGATCAGATCCAGACCCCAGGATTAGATCCAGACCCCAGGATCAAACCCAGACCCCAGAATTAGATCCAGACCCCAGGATCAGATCCAGACCCCAGGATTAGATCCAGACCCCAGGATTAGATCCAGACCCCAGGATCAAACCCAGACCCCAGGATCAGATCCAGACCCCAGGATCAGATCCAGACCCCAGGATCAGATGCAAACCCCAGGATCAAACCCAGACCCCAGAATTAGATCCAGACCCCAGGATCAGATCCAGACCCCAGGATTAGATCCAGACCCCAGAATTAGATCCAGACCCCAGGATCAGAGGCAGACCCCAGGATCAGATCCAGACCCCAGGATCAGAAAGGCAGAGCCCAGGATCAGATGCAAACCCCAGGATCAAACCCAGACCCCAGAATTAGATCCAGACCCCAGGATCAGATCCAGACCCCAGAATTAGATCCAGACCCCAGGATCAAACCCAGACCCCAGAATTGGATCCAAACCCCAGGATCAGAGGCAGACCCCAGGGTGCTCTGGACACCCTGGAAGCCCTGGCAGGGCTGGGAGGCTCCTGGGCTCACCCACTCCAGGAGGTGCCGGACGGTCTCGATCTCCCCAAAAGCTGCAGCCCAGATCAGGGGGGTGAAGCCTCTCTCGTCAGGTTTGTTCACCAAATTCTCACCTGGGGGAGGTGACAACAGCAGCTGAACCCCCCTGTGCTCCCAGTTCAACCAGTTCAACCAGTAAGGGCTGGAAAACCACCTCAGGGATGGCTGGAATTCATGATTTTTGAGGATTTTTCTGATCTCCAAAGCTGGAAAAATCTCCCAAAAAAACCCCAAATTCCAGTGGTTTTATGGCTGAGGGTTTGAGGTCACCAGAGGGACACCAACCTTTCCTCAGGTGCTCCTTCAGCTGGATGAGCTCCCCTTGGGCAGCCAGCTGGTGGATGGACAGTGCTGGAAGAGACAAATCCATCAGGGAAAATAATTCCCTGAAAAATTTTGGGGGGGTGGGAGCTGCTCCCAAAATCCTGGGGTGGCTCCAACCCCTTCCCTGCTGTCCCCAAAATCCTGGGGTGACCCCATCCCCTCCCCTGCTGTCCCCATGCTCAGTGCTGGAAGACACAAATCCATCAGGATAAAACAATTCCCTGCTAATTTTTTTGGGGGGTGGGAGGTGTCCCCAAAATCTCAGGCTGTCCCTCTGTCCCCTTGGGCTGTCCCTCTGTCCCCTTGGGGTGTCCCAATGTCCCCTGGGGTGTCCCATGTCCCCTGGGGTGACCCAATCCCCTCCCCTGCTGTCCCTTTGGGCAGTGCTGGAAGACACAAATCCATCAGGATAAAACAATTCCCTGCCAATTTTTTTGGGGGGTGGGAGGTGTCCCCAAAATCCCAGGCTGTCCCCATGTCCCTTTGGGGTGTCCCAATGTCCCTTTGGGGTGTCCCAATGTCCCCTGAGGTGACCCCATCCCCTCCCCTGCTGTCCCCATGCTCAGCGCTGGAAGAGACAAATCCATCAGGATAAAACAATTCCCTGCCAATTTTTTTGGGGGGTGGGAGGTGTCCCCAAAATCCCAGGCTGTCCCCATGTCCTCTTGGGTTGTCCCAATGTCCCTCTGGGGTGACCTCAGCCCCTCCCCTGCTGTCCCCAAAATCCTGGGGTGACCCCATCCCCTCCTCTGCTGTCCCCATACTCAGCGCTGGAAGAGACAAATCCATCAGGATAAAACAATTCCCTGCCAATTTTTTTTTGGGTGGGAGGTGTCCCCAAAATCCCAGGCTGTCCCTCTGTCCCCTTGGGCTGTCCCTCTGTCCCCT
Organism: Oenanthe melanoleuca; assembly: GCF_029582105.1. Taxonomy (NCBI): domain Eukaryota; kingdom Metazoa; phylum Chordata; class Aves; order Passeriformes; family Muscicapidae; genus Oenanthe; species Oenanthe melanoleuca. Next base: position 18,150 of record NW_026612971.1, on the reverse strand, counting down.
TGGGCTGTCCCTCTGTCCCCTTGGGGTGTCCCACTGTCCCCTTGGGGTGACCCCATCCCCTCCCCTGCTGTCCCTTTGGGCAGCGCTGGAAGACACAAATCCATCAGGATAAAATAACTCCCTGCCAATTTTTTTGGGGAGTGGGAGGTGTCCCCAAAATCCCAGGCTGTCCCCATGTCCCCTTGGGGTGTCCTCATGTCCCTTTGGGGTGTCCCAATGTCCCATTGAGGTGACCCCATCCCCTCCTCTGCTGTCCCCATGCTCAGCGCTGGAAGACAAAAATCCATCAGGATAAAACAATTCCCTGCCAATTTTTTTTTGGGTGGGAGGTGTCCCCAAAATCCCAGGCTGTCCCCATGTCCTCTTGGGTTGTCTCCATGTCCCAAGATCCTGGGGTGACCTCAGCCCCTCCCCTGCTGTCCCCAAAATCCTGGGGTGACCCCATCCCCTCCCCTGCTGTCCCCATGCTCAGCGCTGGAAGACACAAATCCATCAGGATAAAACAATTCCCTGCCAATTTTTTTGGGGGGTGGGAGGTGTCCCCAAAATCCCAGGCTGTGCCCATGCCCTGGGCTGTCCCTGTGCCCTGGCTGCCCCTGGTGGCACTCACTGTCCAGCGTGGCTGGCAGAGCTGACACCTCGTTGCCCCGCTGGCGGTTGGTCAGGGTGTTGGAGTGCTTCAGGGGGAACCCTGCAACAGCAACAGCAGCCACTGAGCCACTGGGGTTATCTTAATTGGGGGGTTCTCAATTAATTTGGGTGATTCTCTATTAATTTGGGTTCATTCTCTATTAATTTGGGTGATTCTCAATTAATTTGGGTGATTCTCAATTAATTTGGGGTGATTCTCTATTAATTTGGGTTAATTCTCTATTAATTTGGGGTGATTCTCAATTTATTTGGGTTAATTCTCAATTAATTTGGGGTGATTCTAAATTTATTTGGGTTAATTCTCAATTAATTTGGGTTCATTCTCAATTTATTTTGGTTTGTTCTCAATGAATTTGGGGTTAATTCTCTATTAATTTGGGGTTTATTCTCTTAATTTGGGTTTATTCTCTAGGAATTTGGGGTTATTCTCAATTAATTTGGGTTAATTCTCTATTAATTTGGGTTCATTCTCTATTAATTTGGGTTTATTCTCAATTAATTTGGGTTTATTCTCTATTAATTTGGGTTAATTCTCAATTAATTTGGGTTCATTCTCAATTAATTTGGGGTGATTCTCAATTAATTTAGGTTCATTCTCAATTTATTTTAGTTTGCTCTCAATGAATTTGGGGTTTATTCTCTATTAATTTGGGGGTTATTCTCTAGGAATTTGGGGTTTATTCTCTATTAATCTGGATTTATTCTCTATTAATTTGGGGTTTATTCTCTAGGAATTTGCTTAATTCTCTATTAATTTGGGTTCATTCTCAATTAATTTGGGTTCATTCTCAATTAATTTGGGTTTATTCTCAATTTATTTTGGTTTGCTCTCAATGAATTTGGGGTTTATTCTCTATTAATTTGGGGTTTATTCTCTATTAATCTGGATATATTCTCTAAGAATTTGGGGTTATTCTCTATTAATTTGGGTTCATTCTCAATTAATTTGGGTTTATTCTCAATTTATTTTGGTTTGCTCTCAATGAATTTGGGTTTATTCTCAATTTATTTTGGTTTGTTCTCAATGAATTTGGGGTTTATTCTCTATTAATTTGGGGTTTATTCTCTAGGAATTTGCTTAATTCTCTATTAATTTGGGTTTATTCTCAATTTATTTTGGTTTGTTCTTTATTAATTTGGGGTTTATTCTCTATTAATTTGAGGTTTATTCTCTATTAATCTGGATATATTCTCTAGGAATTTGGGGTTATTCTCTATTAATTTGGGGTGATTCTCAATTAATTTGGGTTTATTCTTTATGAATTCAGGGTTATTCTCTATAAATTTAAAATTTATTCTCTCTTAATTTGGGTTTATTCTCAATGAATTTGAGTTTATTCTCTATAAATTTAGGGCTTAATCTCTATGAATTTGGGTTTATTCTCTATTAATTAGGGTTTATTATCTTAATTTAGGGTTTTTTCTCTATTTATTTCAGGTCTATTCTCCATTAATTTCAGTTTTATTCTCTGTTTATTTCTCTATTAATATTGAGTTTATTTTCCATTAATTTGGGGTTTCTTCTCAATTTATTTATTCTCTATTTTAGATTTATTCTCTTAATTTTGGGTTTAATTGCTATTAATTTAGGGTTTATTCTCCATTTTCTACTTATTTATTCTCTACTAATTCTCAACTAATTTCAGATTTTAGTCTCTATTTATTCTCTATTAATTTTGTGTTTATTCCTTATTTATTCTCCATTAATTTAGATTTTATTCTCTATTCATTTCAGGATTATTCACTATTAATTTTTTGTTTTATTTTATATTTATTTTATTCTCTATTTATTGACTTTTTTAATTCACTATTAATTCTGGCCTTATTCCCTGTTAATTTCAAGTTTATTCTTTACTTATTTATTTATTCTCTATTAATTAAATTAATTTATTTAAATCCACATGATCCAGCTCCATCCTCCTATTTCCCATCCTTTATTGGGAAAAATCCATGGAAAATGAGATTTTCTATGGGTTTTACTGGGAAAAATTGAAGGAAAATGAGATTTCCATGGGTTTTAGTGGGAAAAATCCAGGAAAAATGAGATTTCCCATGGGTTTTACTGGGAAAAATCCAGGGAAATGGGATTTTCAATGGGTTTGACTGGGAAATATCGAGGGAAAATGGGATTTCCCATGGGTTTTAGTGGAAAAAATCCAGGGAAAAGGAGATTTTCCATGGGTTTTAGTGGGAAAAATTCAATGAAAAATGAGATTTTCCATCTCCAATTCCAGTGTTATCTCAGGGGAGGCAAGAGGAATCGGCACCAAATTTTGGGATTGGGATTGGGATGGGATTTTCCACGCTTGAGGCTCTTCCCTGGGATTTTTGGGATGAGAGATCCCAGGGAATTTTCCACACTCACCATCCAGGGACTCGCTCTGGGAATCCACGGAAGCGGCCGAGGGATTCCGCAGGGTCTCGGCTCCACCTGCAAGCCAGGATCACCCAGAGGGGGAATTTTGGGGTGTCCTGGGCTGGATGATCCCATTTTCCAGGAGGATTCCCAACTCACCATCCCCACATTCTGGGGGTGCCATGTCCCCCGTGGCCTCCAGCTCCTCTGCTGCTTTTTTCACTCTTTTCCTCCTTTTTTCACTCTTTTCCTCCTTTTTTCACCCAATTCTGGGGGGTCCCGTGCTCCAGGGGGGGTCCCAACACTGCTCAGCACAAGGGTGGGTTGGGAATGGGGGGAAACGAGGAAATGTGACCCCAAAATGCAGCGGGGTCCCCCTTATTGTCCTCATCCCAGTTTTTGGGATCACCCCTTCCCTCCCCATCCTTATTCCTGGGGTCCCCTTTATTCTTCTCATCCCAGTTTTTGGGATCACCCCTTCCCTCCTCATCCTTATTCCTGGGGTCCCCCTCATTCTCCTCATCCTATTTCTGGGATCTCCCTATTCCTGGGATCCCTCTTGCCATTCCCATCCCTGTTCCTGGGATCTCCCCTCCCCTTCCCATCTCTATTTTTGGGGTCCCACTTATTCTCCTCATCCTGTTTCTGGGATCCCCCCCTTTCCTTCCCACTCTTATTCCTGGGGTCCCTCTTATTCTTCTTATCTTATTTCTGGGATCCCTCTCTCCTTCCCCATCCCTGTTCCTGGGGTCCCCCTCTCTGTTCCCATCCCGATTCCCGGCACTCCCGACACTCCAAACCTCCGCTCCCGGAGCTTCTCCAAGCTCCACCCGGGACACCCGGGACCCTCCCGCCCCTTCTCCCCAGCCCCTCACCGCCGCCTCTGATCCTCGATTCCTCTCCCCGATCCCATTCCCGTTCCCGATTCCCATCCCCGGTTCCCGATCCCCATCCCGCTCTCTTTCCCTGATCCCATCCCCGGTTCCCCATCCCCGGTTCCCGGTTCCCGGTCCCATCCCCGATCCCCGATCCCCATCCCGCTCTCTCTCCCCGATCCCATCCCCGGTTCCCCATCCCCGGTTCCCGATCCCATCCCCAATCCCGATACTATCCCCGGTACCCGATCCCGATCCCATCCCCGGTTCCCAATCCCGATCCCATCCCCAGTTCCCCTTTTCGGTTCCCGATCCCCATCCCGCTCTCTTTTCCCGATCCCATCCCCGGGTCCCCATGCCCGGTTCCCGATCCCCATTCCTCTCTCTCTTCCCGATCCTGCTCCCATCCCCGGTTCCCGATCCCGATCCCCGATCCTCATCCCCGTTTCCCGCTCTCTTTCCCCGTTCCCATCCCCGGTTCCCAATCCCACTCCCATCCCCGGTTCCCCATCCCGGTTCCTGATCTCCACCCCGCTCTCTATTCCCGATCCCGGTCCCACCTCCGGTTCCCCATCCCGGTCCCCAGTCCCCGATGCCCATCCCACTCTCTTTCCCCGATCCCATCCCCGGTTCCCCATCCCGGTCCCCGATCCCCGGTTCCCGATCCCGGTCCCATCCCCGGTAACCCATCCCGATCCCCATCCCGCTCTCTTTTCCCGATCCCAGTCCCACCCCCGGTTCCCCATCCCGATCCCCAATCCCCGATCCCCAACCCGCTCTCTTTCCCCGATCCCATCCCCGGTTCCCCATCCCGATCCCCGATCCCCACCCCGCTCTCTTTCCCCGATCCCATCCCCGGTTCCCAATCCCGGTCCCATCCCCGGTTCCCGATCCCGGTCCCCGATCCCCACCCCGCTCTCTTTCCCCGATCCCATCCCCGGTTCCCGATCCCGATCCCCGATCCCCACCCCGCTCTCTCTCCCCGGTCCCATCCCCGGTTCCCGATCCCGATCCCCACCCCGCTCTCTTTCCCCGATCCCATCCCCGGTTCCCGATCCCCGTCCCCGATCCCCATCCCGCTCTCTCTCCCCGATCCCAGTCCCATCCCCGGTTCCCGATCCCCGATCCCCACCCCGCTCTCTTTCCCCGATCCCATCCCCGGTTCCCAATCCCGGTCCCATCCCCGGTTCCCCATCCCGGTCCCCGATTCCCACCCCGCTCTCTTTCCCCGGTTCCCGATCCCCGGTTCCCGGTCCCCACCCCGCTCTCTTTCCCCGATCCCATCCCCGGTTCCCCATCCCGGTCCCCGATCCCCACCCCGCTCTCGCCGCCGCCTCCCCGCCGCTCCCGCTCCTCACTTCCCGTTCCTGCGGCCCAGGGAGGATTCGGGGACCCGGCCCGGCCCCACCTCCCCACCGGGGGCTGCTTTAAAACCACATGAGGTACGGGCCGGGGGTGGCCGCGGGGCTCAAAAACCGGGAGCCACCGATTGTCCCCGCGGGTGACAAACCGGGAGCCACCGACTGTCCCCGCGAGTCACAACGGTGACTTGGGGGGGGAACCAAGTTAAGCGGAATGGTAACACCGCGGCCGCGTTTCCAGCCGGGGCTGTTTTCGCTGCGCGGGTTTCCGGGGGCGCGGCGGAAGCGGAAGCGGAAGCGGCGGCGGGAGGGATGGAGGAACCGGAGATGCAGCTGAAGGTGAAGAAAGGTGGGAACGGGAAAAGCGGGAACGGGGATGGGCCCCACGGATTTCTGTGGAGATATTTCTGTGAATCTCCATGGATTTATGCGGAGACACTTCCGTGGGTTTCTGTGGAGATGTTTCTATGGTTTTCTGTGGATTTTTATGGAGATATTTTTGTGGATTTCTGTGGCGATCTTTCCATGGATTTCCGTGGATTTCTATGGAGGGAATTCTATGGATTCCTGTGGATATCTGTGGAGAGATTTCCGTGGATTTCCGTGGTTTTCTGTGGGGATATTTCCTTGGTTTTATATGGAGGGATTTCCGTGGTTTTCTGTGGATTTCTGTGGAGATATTTCCATGGATTTCTTTGGAAATATTTTCATGGATTTCAATGGATTTCCATGGAGATCTTTCCATGGATTTCCCTGGATCTCTGTGGACATATTTCTATGGATTTCTGTGGAGATAATTCAAAGGATTTCTATGGATTTCTGTGGACATATTTCCATGGATTTCCCTGGATCTCTGTAGAGATAATTCCTTGGATTTCTATGGAAATATTTGTATGGATTTGCATGGATTTCTAGGGAGATATTTCCATGGATTTCTTTGGAGATATTTCTGTGGTTTTTGATTGATTTCTGCGGAGATATTTCCGTGAATTTCCATGGAAATATTTCTATGGATTTCGTGGATTTTAGGGAGATATTTCCATGGATTTCTGTGGAGAGATTACCATGATTTTCTGTGGATTTCTGTGGAGATATTTCTATGGATTTCTATGGATTTCCATGGAGATATTTCCTTGCATTTCCGTGAAAATACTTATATGGATTTCCATGGATTTCCGTGGGCATATTTCCATGATTTCCCTGGATCTCTGTGAAGATAATTCCCTGGATTTCTATGGAAATATTTATATGGATTTGCATGGATTTCTATGGAGATATTTCAGTGGATTTCTATGGATTTCCGTGGAGATATTTCTGTGGATTTTGATGGATTTCTGTGGAGATATTTCCATGAATTTCCATGGAAATATTTCTATGGATTTCGTGGATTTTAGGGAGGTATTTCCATGGATTTCCATGGAGATACTTGCATGGATTTCTGTGGAGAGATTTCCCTGGATTTCCATGGTTTTCTGTGGGGATATTTCCATGGATTTTTATGGAGAGATTTCCGTGGTTTTCTATGGATTTCTGTGGAGATATTTCCATGGATTTCCCTGGATTTTTATGGAGAGATTTCCATGGTTTTCTATGGATTTCTGTGGAGATATTTCCATGGATTTTTTTGGAAATATTTCCATGGAGATCTTTCTATGGATTTCCATGGATTTCCGTGGACATATTTCCATGGATTTCTGTGGAGATAATTCAATGGATTTCTATGGATATCCGTGAAGATATTTATGTGGATTTCTATGGATATCTATGGAGAGATTTCCATGGATTTCCCTGGATTTCTGTGGGGATAATTCCCTGGATTTCTATGGAAATATTTATATGGATTTGCATGGATTTCTTGGGAGATATTTACATGGATTTCTGCAGAGATAGTTCCCTGCATTTCCATGGAGATTCTTCCATTGATTTCCAAGGATTTCTATGGTTTTCCCTGGATTTCTGTGGAGATATTTCTCTGGATTTTTGTGGAGATATTTCCCTGGATTTAATTGACAGTAATTCCCATTTTTTGGGCAGTGACAGACAAGTTCACGGAGAGCCTGTACGTGCTGGCCAACGAGCCGTCAGTGGCGCTGTTCCGCCTGCAGGAGCACGTCCGCCGCTCCCGGGCATTCCATGGAGAGATTTCCATGGAATTCCCTGGAATTTCATGGAGAGATTTCCCTGGATTTCCGTGGTTTTCTGTGGAGATATTTCTATGGATTTCCCTGGATTTTTATGGAGAGATTTCCATGGTTTTCTATGGATTTCTGTGGAGATATTTGAATGGATTTCTGTGGACATATTTCCATGGATTTCCCTGGATCTCTGTAGAGATAATTCCCTGGATTTCTATGGTCATATTTCTATGGATTTCCATGGATTTCTATGGAGATATTTCCATGGATTTCTGTGGATTTCCATGGATATATTTCTGTGGATTTTGATGGATTTCCATGGATTTCTATTGAGATATTTCTCTTGATTTCCATGGAAATATTTCTATGGAATTCGTGGATTTTAGAGAGATATTTCCATGGATTTCCATGGAGATATTTGCATGGATTTCTGTGGAGAGATTTCCCTGGATTTCCATGGTTTTCTGTGGGGATATTTCCATGGATTTTTATGGAGAGATTTCCGTGGTTTTCTATGGATTTCTGTGGAGATATTTCCCTAGATTTCTGTGGAGATATTTCTCTGGATTTTTGTGGAGATATTTCCCTGGATTTAATTGACAGTAATTGCCATTTTTTGGGCAGTGACAGACAAGTTCACGGAGAGCCTGTACGTGCTGGCCAACGAGCCGTCGGTGGCGCTGTTCCGCCTGCAGGAGCACGTCCGCCGCTCCCGGGCATTCCATGGAGAGATTTCCATGGAATTCCCTGGAATTTTATGGAGAGATTTCCCTGGATTTCCGTGGTTTTCTGTGGGGATATTTCCTTGGTTTTATATGGAGGGATTTCCGTGGTTTTCTGTGGATTTCTGTGGAGATATTTCCATGGATTTCTTTGGAAATATTTTCATGGATTTCAATGGATTTCCATGGAGATCTTTCCATGGATTTCCCTGGATCTCTGTGGACATATTTCTATGGATTTCTGTGGAGATAATTCAAAGGATTTCTATGGATTTCTGTGGACATATTTCCCTGGATCTCTGTAGAGATAATTCCTTGGATTTCTATGGAAATATTTGTATGGATTTGCATGGATTTCTAGGGAGATATTTCATGGATTTCTTTGGAGATATTTCTGTGGTTTTTGATGGATTTCTGTGGAGATATTTCCGTGAATTTCCATGGAAATATTTCTATGGATTTCGTGGATTTTAGGGAGATATTTCCATGGATTTCTGTGGAGAGATTACCATGATTTTCTGTGGATTTCTGTGGAGATATTTCTATGGATTTCTATGGATTTCCATAGAGATATTTCCTTGCATTTCCGTGAAAATACTTATATGGACTTCCATGGATTTCCGTGGCGATCCTTCCCTGTATTTCCATGGAGATATTTCTTTGGTTTTCCATGGATTTAACCCCCAGTAATTCCCATTTTTTGGGCAGTGACAGACAAGTTCACGGAGAGCCTGTACGTGCTGGCCAACGAGCCGTCAGTGGCGCTGTTCCGCCTGCAGGAGCACGTCCGCCGCTCCTGGGCATTCCATGGAGAGATTTCCATGGAATTCCCTGGAATTTTATGGAGAGATTTCCCTGGATTTCCCTGGTTTTCTGTGGAGATATTTCCATGGATTTCCCTGGATTTTTATGGAGAGATTTCCATGGTTTTCTATGGATTTCTGTGGAGATATTTCCATGGATTTTTTTGGAAATATTTCCATGGAGATCTTTCTATGGATTTCCATGGATTTCCGTGGACATATTTCCATGGATTTCTGTGGAGATAATTCAATGGATTTCTATGGATATCTATGGAGAGATTTCCATGGATTTCCCTGGATTTCTGTGGAGATAATTCCCTGGATTTCTATGGAAATATTTGTATGGATTTGCATGGATTTCTAGGAAGATATTTCCATGGATTTCTTTGGAGATATTTCTGTGGTTTTTGATGGATTTCTGTGGAGATATTTCCGTGAATTTCCATGGAAATATTTCTATGGATTTCGTGGATTTTAGGGAGATATTTCCATGGATTTCCATGGAGATATTTGCATGGATTTCTGTGGAGAGATTTCCATGGATTTCCATGGTTTTCTGTGGGGATATTTCCATGGATTTTTATGGAGAGATTTCCGTCGTTTTCTATGGATTTCTGTGGAGATATTTCTCTGGATTTTTGTGGAGATATTTCCCTGGATTTAATTGACAGTAATTGCCATTTTTTTGGGCAGTGACAGACAAGTTCACGGAGAGCCTGTACGTGCTGGCCAACGAGCCGTCGGTGGCGCTGTTCCGCCTGCAGGAGCACGTCCGCCGCTCCCTGCCCGAGCTGGCCCAGCACAAGGTCGGTCCTGCTGCTCCAGCCCCTCCATCCCAGCAGCCAGAGCCCAGGCCTGATCCCAGCCACAGCTGCTTGGGGAATTCCAGCCCCTTCCCCCCTCACGGGGTATTTTCTGTTCCTGAAAATCCTGCATGAATCTCTGGTTTTCCGGCTTGAAGCTGTTCCCTCTGTGCTGTTATTCCATGTCTGGAATTCCATGCCTTATCCCAAATGACTCTTGGAGTCACTTTAGGATCTTGAAGCTCCAGGGTTTCCCTGGATCCTTCTCCCACCTTTCCTTGGGCACTTCCAGAGCAGCCACAGCTTCCCTGGGAATTCTGTTCTAGACACGAATTCCTTCCCAAAATCCCTCCCAAATTCCCTTTTCTCAGTTTAAATCCATTCCCTGTGTCCTGGAATTCCATCCCTTATCCCAAATCCTCTCCAGGTCTCTTGTAGCCAATTGAGAATCTGGAAGCAGCTCCAAGGTTTCCCTGGATCCTTCTCCCACCTTTCCTTGGGCACTTCCAGGGATCCAGAACAGCCACAGCTTCCCTGGGAATTCTGTCCTAGACAGGAATTCCTTCCCAAATTCCCTTTTCCCAGTTTAAATCCATTCCCTGTGTCCTGGAATTCCATCCCTTATCCCAAATCCTCTCCAGGTCTCTTGTAGCCAATTGAGAATCTGGAAGCAGCTCCAAGGTTTCCCTGGATCCTTCTCCCACCTTTCCTTGGGCACTTCCAGGGATCCAGAACAGCCACAGCTTCCCTGGGAATTCTGTCCTAGACAGGAATTCCTTCCCAAAATCCCTCCCAAATTCCCTTTTCTCAGTTTAAATCCATTCCCTGTGTACTGGAATTCCATCCCTTATCCCAAATCCTCTCCAGGTCTCTTGTAGCCAATTGAGAATCTGGAAGCAGCTCCAAGGTTTCCCTGGATCCTTCTCCCACCTTTCCTTGGACATTCCAGGGATCCAGGGGCAGCCACGTGGAATTCCATCCCAGGCAGGAATTACTTCCCAAAATCCCTCCCAAATTCCCCTTTCCCAGTTTAAATCCATCCCCTGTGTCCTGGAATTCCATCCCTTATCCCAAATCCCTCTCCAGCTCTCCTGGAACCCCTTTAGCCCCTGAGGTTTCCTTGGAATTTCCCTTTTCCCACTTTCCTCAGACACTTCCAGGCATCCAGGGGCAGCCACAGCTGCTCTGGGAATTCCTTCCCAAATTCCCATTCCCAGTTTAGATCCTGCCTAATCCATGTTTTTTTCCTTCCCAGTCAGACATGCAGAGCTGGGAGGAGCAGAGCCAGGGAGCCATTTACACTGTGGAGTATGCCTGCAGGTACTGGAATTCCTGGAATTCTGGGCTGGAAATCACAGCAGGATCCAGGAAATGAGGATGGGAAGAGCTGGGATTTGGGATTTTCATTTGAGGGTGAAATTCCTGGAATTCTGATCTGGATATCACAGCAGGATTCAGGGAATGAGGAGGGGAATAACTGGGATTTGGGATTTTCATTTGAGAGTGAAATTCCTGGAATTCTGGGCTGGAAAATACAGCAGGATCCAGGGAATGAGGATGGGAATAACTGGGATTTGGGATTTTCATTTGAGAGTGAAATTCCTGGAATTCTGGGCTGGAAAACACAGCAGGATCCAGGGAATGAGGAGGGGAATAACTGGGATTTGGGATTTTCATTTGAGGGTGAAATTCCTGGAATTCTGATCTGGATATCACAGCAGGATTCAGGGAATGAGGAGGGGAATAACTGGGATTTGGGATTTTCATTTGAGGGTGAAATTCCTGGAATTCTGGGCTGGAAATCACAGCAGGATCCAGGGAATGAGTTGGGATTTGGGATGAGCTTTGATTAGCAGGAATTTTCACTTTAAGGGTGGAATTCCTAGATTTAGGATGGGAAGAGCAGAAATTTGGGATTTTCACTTTGAGAATGAAATTCTTGGAATGAGGATGGGAATAACTGGGATTTGGGATTTTCATTTTTAGGGTGAAATTCCTGGAATTCTGGGCTGGAAATCACAGCAGGATCCAGGGCATGAGGATGGGAATAACTGGGATTTGGGATTTTCATTTTTAGGGTGAAATTCCTGGAAGTCTGGGCTGGAAATCACAGCAGGATCCAGGGAATGAGGATGGGGAGAGCTGGGATTTCGGATATTCATTTTTAGGGTGAAATTCCTGGAATTCTGGGCTGGAAAATATAGCAGGATCCAGGGGATGAGGATGGGGAGAGCTGGGATTTGGGATTTTCACTTTAAGGGTGGAATTCCTGGAATTCTGGGCTGGAAATCACAGCAGGATCCAGGGAATGAGGATGGAAAGAGCTGGGATTTGGGATTTTCATTTGAGAGTGGAATTCCTGGAATGAGAATGGGAAGAGCTGGGATTTGGGATATTCATTTTTAGGGTTAAATTCCTGGATTTCTGGGCTGGAAATCACAGCAGGATCCAGGGGATGAGGATGGGAAAAGCTGAAATTTGGAATTTTCACTTTAAGGGTGAAATTCCTGGAATTCTGGGCTGGAAATCACAGCAGGATCCAGGGGATGAGGATGGGAAAAGCTGAAATTTGGAATTTTCACTTTAAGAATGAAATTCCTGGAATGAGGATGGGAAAAGCTGAAATTTGGGATCTCCTAACATCAATTTCAAACCTTGAACACTTATTTTTTTCCCAACTTCCCACTGTAAAAACCACCTCAAACTTGAGATTTTTGAGATTAGAGGGGAAACAACCAAAATTCGGGAATTTCATCTCCATTTTCCTCCAACTTTTCCCACTTTTCCCATTTTTTTTCTCCCACTTTTCCCATTTTTTCCTCCCCCTTTTCCCATTTTTTCCTCCCACTTTTCCCATTTTTTCCTCCCACTTTTCCCATTTTTTCCTCCCACTTTTCCCATTTTTTCCTCCCACTTTTCCCATTTTTTCCTCCCACTTTTCCCATTTTTTCCTCCCACTTTTCCCATTTTTTTTCTCCCACTTTTCCCATTTTTCCTCCCCCTTTTCCCATTTTTTCCTCCCCCTTTTCCCATTTTTTCCTCCCCCTTTTCCCATTTTTTCCTCCCACTTTTCCCATTTTTTTCTCCCACTTTTCCCCTTTTTTTTCCTCCCACTTTTCCCCTTTTTTTTCCTCCCACTTTTCCCCTTTTTTTTCCTCCCCCTTTTCCCATTTTTTCCTCCCCCTTTTCCCATTTTTTCCTCCCACCTTTTCCCATTTTTTTCCTCCCACTTTTCCCATTTTTTTCTCCCACTTTTCCCATTTTTTTTCTCCCACTTTTCCCATTTTTTTTCTCCCACTTTTCCCATTTTTTTTCTCCCACTTTTCCCATTTTTTCCTCCCACTTTTCCCTTTTTTTCTCCCACTTTTCCCATTTTTTTCTCCCACTTTTCCCATTTTTTCCTTCCACTTTTCCCATTTTTTTCTCCCACTTTTCCCATTTTTTCCTCCCACTTTTCCCATTTTTACCTCCCACTTTTCCCATTTTTACCTCCCACTTTTCCCATTTTTTCCTCCCACTTTTCCCATTTTTTTCTCCCACTTTTCCCATTTTTTTCTCCCACTTTTCCCATTTTTTTCTCCCACTTTTCCCATTTTTACCTCCCACTTTTCCCATTTTTTCCTCCCACTTTTCCCATTTTTTTCTCCCACTTTTCCCATTTTTTTCTCCCACTTTTCCCATTTTTTTCTCCCACTTTTCCCATTTTTTTCCTCCCATTTTTCCCATTTTTTTCTCCCACTTTTCCCATTTTTTTCTCCCACTTTTCCCATTTTTTCCTCCCACTTTTCCCATTTTTTCCTCCCACTTTTCCCATTTTTTTTCTCCCACTTTTCCCATTTTTTTCTCCCACTTTTCCCATTTTTTTCTCCCGCTTTTCCCATTTTTTCCTCCCACTTTTCCCATTTTTTTCCTCCCACTTTTCCCTTTTTTTTCTCCCACTTTTCCCATTTTTTCCTCCCACTTTTCCCATTTTTTTCCTCCCACTTTTCCCTTTTTTTTCTCCCGCTTTTCCCATTTTTTCCTCCCACTTTTCCCATTTTTTTCCTCCCACTTTTCCCTTTTTTTTCTCCCACTTTTCCCATTTTTTTCTCCCACTTTTCCCTTTTTTTTCTCCCACTTTTCCCTTTTTTTTCTCCCACTTTTCCCATTTTTTTCCTCCCACTTTTCCCATTTTTTTCCTCCCACTTTTCCCTTTTTTTTCTCCCGCTTTTCCCATTTTTTCCTCCCACTTTTCCCATTTTTTTCCTCCCACTTTTCCCTTTTTTTTCTCCCACTTTTCCCATTTTTTTCTCCCACTTTTCCCTTTTTTTTCTCCCACTTTTCCCTTTTTTTTCTCCCACTTTTCCCATTTTTTTCCTCCCACTTTTCCCATTTTTTTCTCCCACTTTTCCCATTTTTTTCTCCCACTTTTCCCATTTTTTCCTCCCACTTTTCCCATTTTTTTCCTCCCACTTTTCCCATTTTTTCCTCCCACTTTTCCCATTTTTTCCTCCCACTTTTCCCATTTTTTCCTCCCACTTTTCCCATTTTTTCCTCCCACTTTTCCCCTTTTTTTTCTCCCACTTTTCCCTTTTTTTTTTCCCACATTTCCCATTTTTTTCCTCCCACTTTTCCCATTTTTTTCCTCCCACTTTCCCCATTTTTTTCTCCCACTTTCCCCATTTTTTTCTCCCACTTTCCCCATTTTTTTCTCCCACTTTCCCCATTTTTTTTCCTCCCACTTTCCCCATTTTTTTCTCCCACTTTCCCCATTTTTTTTCTCCCACTTTCCCCATTTTTTTCTCCCACTTTCCCCATTTTTTTTCTCCCACTTTTCCCATTTTTTTATCCCACTTTTCCCATTTTTTCCTCCCACTTTTCCCATTTTTTCCTCCCACTTTTCCCATTTTTTCCTCCCACTTTTCCCATTTTTTTCTCCCACTTTTCCCATTTTTTTTCTCCCACTTTCCCCATTTTTTTTCTCCCACTTTCCCCATTTTTTCCTCCCACTTTTCCCATTTTTTCCTCCCACTTTTCCCATTTTTTCCTCCCACTTTTCCCATTTTTTTCTCCCACTTTTCCCATTTTTTCCTCCCACTTTTCTCATTTTTTCCTCCCACTTTTCCCATTTTTTCCTCCCACTTTTCCCATTTTTTCCTCCCACTTTTCCCATTTTTTCCTCCCACTTTTCCCATTTTTTCCTCCCACTTTTCCCATTTTTTCCTCCCACTTTTCTCATTTTTTCCTCCCACTTTTCCCATTTTTTCCTCCCACTTTTCCCATTTTTTTCTCCCACTTTTCCCTTTTTTTTCTCCCACTTTTCCCTTTTTTTTCTCCCACTTTCCCCATTTTTTTTTCCCCACTTTTCCCATTTTTTTCTCCCACTTTTCCCATTTTTTTCCCACTTTTCCAGTGCCATCAAGAACATGACTGACAGCAGTGTTTATTTCAAGAGCATAGACAACCTCCTCAAACATTCCATAGCCATGAAGGAGCAGCTGAATTCCACCCAGGGTCGCAGGTATTTGAAAAAAATCCTGGAAAAAAAACAATTCCAGGATGATCCAGGACAAAATTCCCAATTTTCCACCCATTTTTGGGGAGAAACAACCTTGTTTGTTAAGGGAAAAATGAGAAAATTGAATTTTTTAGGAGGTTTGGTTGAATTTTGGGACATAGGGATTGGGATTGATCCCAAATTTTTTTTTTTTTTTGGTAGAATTCCTTAGGGATTAAAAAAAAAAATTCAGTGATGATGAAAAGCAGCTCCTAAAAAATCTTGGAGGGGTTTGATCCTCTGGAATTTGCTGGGAAAGGGGGAGAAAATTCCCAAATTCTGGAAAAAACAGCCCAGCAAGTTCAGAATATTTCTGGGATTTAAAAAAAATATAATTATTTATTATTATTATTATTATTATTACTATTACTATTACTATTACTATTATTATTATTATTACTATTACTATTACTATTACTATTACTATTATTATTATTGATTTTTAAAGAAATTTTTGGGATTTTTAAAGGATTTTTAAAATTATTTTTAATTTTTTGAGGATTTTTATGGTTTATGTTTTATTTTTCTTTTGGGAAAATTTGGGGGGGGATTTATTTATTTTTGGGTATTTTGATTTTTTGGGGGGATTTTTTTTGTTTTGTTTTGGGGATTTTTTTGAGGGATATTGAAGATTTTTTTTGTTTTTGGGAGGATTTTTTTTTTTAATTGAGGGACTTTTTGGGATTTGTTTTGATTTTGGGGGGATTTTTTGAGGGGGGTTGGGGGAATTTTTATATTTTTTATTTTCATTTTTTGGGGATTTTTTTTAATTTTTGGGTCTATTTTTACTTTGAGGGATTTTTTAAATTTTGGGAGTTTATTTTTTCACTTTTTGGGATTTATTTTTAATTTTTGAGGGGGATTTTTTGAGCATTTATCTTTAAATTTTTGAGGGATTTTTTAAAGATTTGTTTTGATTTTTGAGGGGGAGATTTTTTTTTTAATTTTTCAATCTTTAAAACCCCAAATTCTCCCCATTTTCAGCCTGCTGAATTTAACTCTCCCTTTTTCTTTCCACAGCACCATCAACCCCCAACCCAAGAATCCTCCAGGCACCTCCTGATTTTCCATCCTGAATTTTCCAACCTCAGAAAAAAATGGAAAAAAAAAAACCCTCTGGGACTGCACAGGTAGAAAAACCCCCTGAATTCCCAAAAAAAAAAAGCTGGAAAATCCCAAATCTTGTTTTTTGGGACCTTTTTTCCATGGAAAAATGAGGTGATTTTATTTATCCTTCTCATTTTTTTTCCAGTTTTTTTTTTTTTATTTCCCCACATGAGGTCTTGCTTTGAGAATTTTGTGTTAAAAATTGGAATGTGAGCTTTTGTTAAAGAGGAATTCTCCCAGGAGAAACTTTTCCAGCTGGTGCCAAGGAATTGCTGGATTTGCTTTTAATGAGGACAAGAATAAAAAGGAAAAAAAAAAAAAAAATCCCAAAAAACCAACAAGAAAATTCCTTTTAAAGGTTTTTAAACTTGTCACCATGGGAGCTTGGAGCTCCTTTTTTTTTTTTTTTTTTTCAGTGTTTTCAAAGGCATGAACAAAATAAAGTGGAATTTTAGGTTTTCAAGGGAGAAAAGGAATTGTCCTTAAAATCCTACCAAAAAAAAAAAAAAAAAAAAAAAAAAAAAAGGATTTTTTTTTCCTTTCTTTGTCCCACTTTTGGAAAGAAGCTTTGGTGTGGATCCCTCCTGGATTTTCCAGGGGAATTGGGATTGGGATAACAGGTGGTTTTTGGGATAATGGCAGTGACACCCCAAATCTGCTTTTTCCCACCCCAAATCTGCTTTTTCCCAGCCCAAATCTGGAGCTGCAAAATCCCAAAATCCCAGACCTGGAAAACCCCAAATCCCAAAATCTCAGAGCTGGAAATCCCAAAATTCTTGAGCTGCAAAATCCCAAATCCCAGAGCTGCAAAATCCCAAAATTCCAGAGCTGAAAAATCCCAGATCCCAGAGATGCAAAATCCGAAATCCCAGAGCTGCAAATCCCAAAATCCCAGAGCTGCAAAATTTCAAATCCCAGAGCTGCAAATCCCAAAATCCCAGAGATGCAAAATTCCAAATCTCAGGGCTGCAAATCCTGAAATCCCAGAGCTGGAAAATCCCAAATCCCAAAGCTGGAAATGCCAAAATCCCTGTGCTGCAAATCTTGAAGTGCCAGAGCTGGAAAACCCAAAATCCCAAAATCCCAGAGCTGCAAATCCCAAAATTCCAGAGCTGCAAAATCCCAAAATTCCCAGAGCTGAAAATCCCAAAATCCCAGAGCTGGAAAATCCCAAATCCCAAAGCTGCAAATCCCAAAATCCCAGAGCTGGAAAATCCCAAAATCCCAAAGCTGCAAATCCCAAAATCCCAGAGCTGGAAAACCCAAAATCGCCAAAATCCCAGAGCTGGAGATCCCAAAATCCCAGAGCTGCAAATCCCAAAATTCCAGAGCTGGAAAACCCAAAATCGCCAAAATCCCAGAGCTGGAGATCCCAAAATCCCAAAGCTGCAAATCCCAAAATCCCAGAGCTGGAAAACCCAAAATCGCCAAAATCCCAGAGCTGGAGATCCCAAAATCCCAGAGCTGAAAAATCCCAAAATTCCAGAGCTGAAAAATCCCAGATCCCAGAGCTGCAAATCCCAAAATTCCAGAGCTGAAAAATCCCAAAATTCCAGAGCTGAAAAATCCCAAAATCCCAGAGCTGGAAAACCCAAAATCCCAGAGCTGGAAAATCCCAAAATCCCAGAGCTGCAAATCCCAAAATCCCAGAGCTGGAAAACCCAAAATCCCAAAGCTGCAAATCCCAAAATCCCAGAGCTGGAAAACCCAAAATCGCCAAAATCCCAGAGCTGGAGATCCCAAAATCCCAGAGCTGCAAATCCCGAAATCCTAGAGCTGGAAAATCCCAAAATCTCACAGT
>NW_026612970.1:0-24979 GCF_029582105.1 Oenanthe melanoleuca | reverse complement strand
GACGCTGTCGCGAAGGTCGTAATTGAGATCCACACGCAGTAGGGTATTGATTGTAAGCTTAAGGATTTTATTCTCACAGTGCCCAGATTAATTAAGCTGGGGGCTATAGAGAGCCCGGTAGAAATTCTCCATCCAGAGATATGGGATAAATGCACCACAGCCCTGGCTGAGGATACCATGTCCTCCGGCTCAGGGAAACCCCTCAAATCGTGGGGCAAAGTTTTCCAGGCTTTGCAGAATGCCCAGCAGGAGCAGGAAACCTGGAAAGCCGCGCGAACTTGTTTATTAGCCACGCCGCAGCTAGGGATCGGGGCGGCTACCCAAACCGCGGACCCAGCCGACCGCACGGATGCGGGGACCCCAAAACCCCCTCTGCACCCTCCCAGTTCGGACTCACCGCCACCGGAGGCGGGGGAACGCGCGCGGACGTTGTGGCAGGGGCTAACGGAGGAGGCGCAGAGTGCTTCTATAATATCGGAGCTCGTGGCGGCTGATAACAAATCACCTCCACTATATGAGTTTAAAAATGGCACTGGGCCGCGTGGTAGGGGGGGGAGCACTGACGCGAGGGGCGGGCATGCAGAGGGCTCGCTGAACAGTGCAAGCACAGACGAGCAGGGAGGAGGGACAGCCCCCGAGGCGGAGCGTGAGACCAATCACAGAGCTCATTTTAAATCAGGTCCTTATAGGGCAAGAACCTCCCCCAGTAGGAGGCAGGGGGAGCACAGGGGGTGGGGACTGCTCGGCCCCCGAGGGAAGGGTCGGGGACGGAGCCCGAGAAAAAGGCTGAGCAGCCCGGAAACATCTAGCCAGTCGACTTCCGGCTCTGACTCTGACCAGAGCTGGGACAGCCAGTCGGAGGGGTGGTCGGAAGAGGAACCTGACATCGGTTGCAGCTTTCATAAGAAGGGAGCCGCAAAATATAATACCACTAGCTATAACCCTCCGGCATGGGTTACGGGGACATCAGACACAAATCGAACCCCCTTACAGACTGGCGTAAGATAAAAATAGCATGCGCAGAGTGGGCTCCGTCTGCCAAATTAGTATTCCCCGTTAGAGTGGGGGGTGCAGACAGAAACCAGAGAACATATTCACCGGTAAATCCAAAAGATGTGCAGGCAATTGTTAAGGCAGTCGCTGACAAAGGGCTTAATTCTGCCATGGTTTCTACACTTATTGATAGAATTTTTGGAGGTGATGATATGCTCCCCTTTGATATTAAACAGACTTGCAGATTAATCTTTGATGTGGCAGGGATGATTGTTTTTAAACAAGAATTGGAGGACAATTGTGCAAAGCAGCTAGCCCTAGTAACTGGGGAGAACCATTCTCTGCATGGCTCCAGCATACAGAGGCTGATGAGCAGAGACCCAGCCATGATCACCCCACAAGCACAGGCAGAGGGCCTGCGAGCCCATGAGGTTATGACTACCACTCGTGCTGCCCGAGAGGCCATCCGTACTGCCTCTAAAGCAATAGCCAGACCATCACCATGGTCCACTATGAAGCAGAGCGAGAGTGAAAGCTTCACTCAGTTTGTGGATCGTCTCCAGGCAGCATTAGACTGCTGAGCATTGCCCTCAAAAGCAAAAGGACCAGTGCTAGCAGACTGCCTGCGCCAGCAGTGCAATTCAGCCACCAGAGACATTCTAAGATCGCTGCCACCTGGGTCTAATATCGCAACCATGATCAGACATGTAGCAAAGGAGGAATGCCTCGCTCCCATTCAAGCAGCTGTTCGCACTGCAATAACCAGTGTGATGGCATGCTCTTTCACTGTGTAACTCAAAAAAGAAATCACAGCTAACCATAGCTCCAGACACAAAACACAAATGCTAAAGTCTACCTCCTCCCCATCCAATCTCCTAACCAAACCCACCCTTTCCAACCCATTCCTAAGCTTGTTAACCTTCTGTGTCCAAGTTCTCATTGTCCCCAGAGTTCTGTATCGCCAGGAAGAAGAAGTGTACCGCCTGCTTGAGGAACCCGACCGGCTCCACAAGCGAGAAGTGTTAACAGGCATCACCATCGCAATGCTCCAGGGCTTAGGAGCTACCGGTGCTGCCACAGGCGTCTCGGCCCTCGTAACACAACATCAAGGCCTGGCCCAACTGCAGATGACAGTGGACGAGGACTTGCAAAGAATTGAGAAATCCATTTCTGCCCTGGAAAAATCCCTTTCCTCACTCTCGGAAGTCGTCCTCCAAAACAGGCGAGGACTGGACCTTCTGCTCATGCAGCGAGGAGGCCTGTGTGCCGCCTTGAAAGAGAAATGCTGCTTTTATGCAGACCACACAGGAGTCTTTAGAGACTCCATGGCCGAGCTGAAGGAACGACTGAACCAGAGAAAAATGGACAGAGAAGCTAAACAGGGCTGGTTTGAATTGTGGTTCAACCAGTCCCCATGGCTCACCACCCTGATTTCTACCTTAATCGGCCCAGTCACTATAATCCTACTAACACTAATCTTCGGGCCTTGCATATTTAACAGATTGGTGCTATTTGTCAAAAAGCGTTTAGAAACAGTTAACATTATGCTTGTCGAACGTCGACAACTGCTTTAAAGTGTGCCTGTTACTAACACATTTACAATTTTATACTAACTTTACTAACCCACGAAAATTTTGTGATATCTACACTTTATAATTTCATATAAATTTTACTAATCATGAGAGAGGGGGGAACTGTGGAGAGTTAGGGAAAAGCGTGCGGAAGATATCGGGATGTACGGTTAAGATAGGGACCCCTCTCCCCTCAGAGATCCACTGCTCCGGATCTGAGCTCACAGCTGGACGTGAGCTAGGGGAAATGACCACTACTATCTAGGCTATAAAGACCCTTGTAACCCCTCAATAAACGCCATTTGCTGTCCACCACATTGGTGTCCTGGAGCTAATGGACCGAGTGACCCTGGGATAGGGCCACCGTGCCGGACCTGGATCAGGCCAGCAGACAACAGGTACCACAGGGTCACAATGGGCCCTTGGTTCTATGTGATCACATTGGTTCCATGAGGCCCTGAAAGTCCCCTTGATTCAACAAGTCCTCAAAGTTTCGCAGTAGTCTTCAGGATTCCATGAGGCCCTACAATGTCAAAAGGAACCTCTGGTTCCCTGGGGACCCACAGTGTCACAATGGACCTTTGGTTCAGCATTGTCACAATGGCCCCTTGGTTCCATGTGTCCCACACTGTTAAATGAATCCTTAGTTCCATGGTGCAGTGTAGTGTCACAGTGGTCTCCTTGGTTCCATGCTGACACAATTGCCACAATTTCCGTGGTACCAGAACAGTTCCTTGGTCCCACAAGGCCCCACAGTGTCACAGTGGCCCCCTGGGTCCATGACATGGTGCAGTGTCACAGTGTCTCCATGATTCCATACTGCCCTGCAGTGTCACCATGGACTATTGGTCAATGAGGCTCCACAGTGTCACCATGGCCCCTCAGTTCCATGAAGCCCAACAATGTCACTGTGGTCCTCTGGGTGCCACTAGGCTTTGAAATGCCACAATGGCCCTTTGATTCCATGAAGTACAGAAGACTCACAATTCACTCCTTAGTTCCATGAGGCCCTGCTGTGTCACAATGCCCAGAGCTCCATGAGTTTCCACAGTGTCACACCCAGAACTGGACACAGCACTTGAGGTGCTGGCCAACCAGTGCCGAGCACAGGGGAAGAATCACTGCCCTGCTCCTGCTGGCCACACCATTCCTGATCCAGGCCAGGAGCCATTGGCCTTCTTGGCCACCTGAGCACACTGCTGGCTCATGTCCAGCCTGCTGTCCATCAGTGTCCCCAGGTCCCTTTCTGCCTGGCCACTCTCCAGCCACTCTGTCCCCAGCCTGTAGCACTGCAGGGGTTGTTGTGGCCAAAGTGCAGGACCCAGCACTTGGTTTTGTTAAACCTCAACTTGTTGAATTTGAGCCCTGGATCCAGCCTGTGCAGGTCCCTCTGCAGAGCCCTCCTCCCCTCCAGCAGATCCACACTCACACCCAGCTTGGTGCCATCTGCACCTTTCTTGATGGTGCACTCAATGCTCTCATCCAGATCATCAATGCAGATATTGAAATCCACGATGGCTGGCTCTGATCCATCAGCCGTCCTGTAGGTGCCCTGTGATGGCACTCAAGGTGATCTGTTCCATCACCTTGCTGGGCACTGAGCTCAGGCTGACAGGCCTGGAGTTCCCCAGATCCTCCTTCCAGCCCTTCCTGGGGATGGGCTCACATTGGCACCTCCAGTCCTCTGGCACCTCCCTGGTGAGCCAGGACTGATGGTAAATGATGGAGAGCAGCTTGGGGAGCTCATCCAGCAGCTCCCTCATCCCCCTAGGATGGATCTCATCTTGTCCCAGAGACACCTGTGAGCATCTGAGTGGCTCAGCAGGTCCCCAGCTGCTTCATCCTGGATTAAAGGGCATCTGTTCTATTTCTTGTCCCCATCTACCAGCTCAGGAGAGCACTTGTCCTCAGGACAACCTGGCTTTTTGTAGAAAATTGAGACAAACAACGTGTTAAGTAACTCAGCTTTTTCCTCATGTTTAATTTTTATATTCCTCTGTGTTTCCAAAAGAGTAGAGTTTCCCTCTATTCCTCCTTTTGCTATTCATTTATTTAATTTTTTAAAAATTATTTTTCACTGAAGTGGCCTGCTTAAGTACTAATTGAGCTTTCACATCTTTAATTTTCTTTCTGCTTGACCTAAAAACATCTTTAATGCTCCCTGAGTGTTCATAGACTGTCTCTGTAACATCATAGAACCGGCTGTGACATCAGAGGGCAGAGGTCTGACATCATAGAGCAGATAATGATATCACAGAGTAGGCTGTGACATCACAGGGATGTTTTGTGACATCATAGCAAGTCTGTGTGTGTTCACTGGGTTGGTCACTCTGCCCCAGCCCCCCTCACAGTTTCCCCAGACAAGTCCAATGCTGTTCATACCCAGCAGGGTTCCCTGTCCCTCTGTATCCCCCTGCTCCACCTGGAGCCACAGCCTCCCCCAAGGATGTTCCACAAATCAACCCTAGAGCCTGACATGGGACAAGGGGCCAGGGCTGAGTGACCAGGACATCAAGGACGTGGATTATCCAGGTCACTGGGGCCTGGTTTGGGTTCCCCAGGGCAGGAAAGATGTCTGGCAGCTGGAGCAGGTGAGGGAAGGGCCTCCAAGGTGGGGCTGGAGCCCTTTGGCTGTGAGGAGAGGCTGAGGGAGCTGGGCTTGTCCAGCCCAGAGCAGGGAAGGCTGAGGGGCTCCTCATCCCAGCCTGGCAGTGCCACCCAGGAGGTGATGGGGGACACAGAGCCAGGCTCTTCACTGGGGGCCTGGGGGGAGACAAAACACAGTGGGTGGAAGGGAAATGAGGGGACATCAGACAGGATATGGGGCAAACCTTTGTTCCCATGGGCTCAGACAGGCTCTGAGAAGCTGCCCACACCCTGTCTTTTGGGATTTTCAAATTCAGACCAAAGCAAGTTCTGAACAACTTGGTCTAACCCAGTTTCTGGCAGGTTGGGCTGAAGACTTGCTGAGGTCCCTTCCAACCTCAGCTCCCTGATGATCTCGGGCTGATGCTGCTCCCAATTATGGAATGGGCTGGAGCAGATGTTTATGGGACAGGAGTCCTCTGGGGCTGTAGGGGACCTGACGCTTGCACGGTGCACAAGTACATCACATTAGGTGGAGTATTTGAGTACTTTAGAAATGTCCAAGTTTTCCCAGCAGGAGAGAAAAGAAATTTCCTGGATCTGTACTGATGGAGGAGAAGAAATACTGATCTTCCCCTCTACCTGTGCTTCCACTACACTGTCTGTTATTTCATGTCCCTCTTCATTGGGTGTTTCCACCGCTCATGTTTAAATGGCCATGTCTAAGGACATCTCATCACTAGAGCAGCTGGTTCTATGGCCTTCCCATTGCTCCCAGATTTCCTCCTCCAGTTGTTCTCTGCTCATTCCACATTAGTCAACATATTAATTGTGTTTACATTTATCACAGCATCACCCTTTCTGATGTCTTTATCTAAAATTGATCCTGAATGGAAATTTCTTGTGCATGGTAGACACATCAGATAAGGCTTTGATATGGCACAGAGTTGAGGGAAGAATTTTGATTAGTATTAAATTATATTCTTGTTATAATTTTTAAGTTGGCCATGAATAGAAACTTTCTGTGCCTCTGAGTCTCACCAGTTCCTGACCCCAATTGACACAAACCTGATGAGTTGTGGTTCCCAGTGCAGGGGTGGCACTTGCACCTCCCTCCATCCCCACAGCAGAGCTCCCTTGTCCCAGAAAGTCCCTGGCAATGCAGGGATGAAGGAAACAGGACAGGCTGTGGGGATCAGGTGCAGGGCACAGTCAGGGATTTGGGATGGTTGTGAACCCAGGGCAGGAGCCGGCCCTTGGCCTTGGTGAACCTCATCCAATTGTCCTGGGCCCATGGCTCCAGCCTGTGCAGATCCCTCTGCAGAGCTTCCTGCCCTGCAGCACAGCCACACTCCCAGCCAGCCTGGGCTCACCTGGCATCTGACTGAGGGTGCCCTCGATGGCCTCATCCAGATCAGCAATAAAGAGATTGAACTGCCCTGGCCCCAGTCCTGAGCCCTGGGCACACCCCTGGATGTGGCTCCATTCCCCAGCACTCCTTGGGCTGGGCTTCTGTTTTTTATGGAGCTGTTCCTGCCCTTGGTTTTGTTTGCTGACAATAAATGAACATCCCTCTGTGTCTCAGGCAGCTCCTTCTCCAAGGAAAGCAGGTGGGAGCTGGTGCCAAGGAGCTGAAAGCTGCAGGCACAGCCTGGGGTGGAGGGAGCTCAGATTTGCACACGGCTGGTTTGAGTCCCAGGGGTTGGATGAGGGAATTGATGGGGTGGTGGTAGGGACAGACTGTGACTGATTGTCAGCATTAAAGGTTCTTGATTTCCATATCTGTTCAGTCTGCATGGGGAGATGCTCAGGATCAATATCAACTGGGAATTGCTGATATCAATCTATAAACAGAAATACAAAACTAAAGAGTTCCAAAAAAACACTTCTGCATTTTTTTTAAAAAATACAGTATATTCTCTTCGAATACACTACTGAAATCTGTATAATTAACCACAGAAGAATAAAGATTTAGAATGAAATTATTCCCAGGGGCATGTCTTGTTAGCATGCTCTGAAATATTAATGAGCCTTTGTAACTGAATTCCTGAACTGAAGAACTGAAGACTGAACAAGTCTCTGGAGAACTGAAATTCATCAGGGAACTGCCAAGTTGTTAAGGATCCATCATCAGCAGAGCAGGAATGAACAGATTCCAGTGGTTTCCAGGCTGCTCAAGAGCTGTGAGCTCACACACAGGCATACGGGCTCCATGGGCACATCTGAGGGGTCCTTGATCTTCCTAAGGGTCATGAGGTGACAGTCACAGGGGTCCACAGTGACAACAGAGGGGTCTCCACTGTGCCAAGGAGCCAATTTGTCACAGGTAGTGTCAGGAGTCCAGTAGGGACATCCCTGTGCTCCTAAAGAACAGTGAGGTCACAGACATTCACAGGGTGCCAGGGTGACATCCCAGGAGTGCCCAGGCTGCCAAAGGGCTGGGATGTCACAGACACTCACAGGGTTCCAGGGTGACATCCCAGGGGTGCCCAGGCTGCCAAAGGGCTGGGATGTCACAGACACTCACAGGGGCTCCAGGGTGACATACCAGGAGTGCCCAGGCTGCCAAAGGGCTGGGATGTCACAGACACTCACAGGGGTTCCAGGGTGACATCCCAGTGTTCCTTTCAAATGCTGCCAAATCAAACAGGCCTGGCTTGCTTTAGCCTCTGGTGAGTGCTACTGATCTGTGTTCAAAACCCTGGGGTTCTGTGATTTCCTTCCTACAGAAAGGAGCTGTCCTCCTTGTCCAGGTGCCTATGGCTCAGCACATGAGCACTGTATAGGGACAGGGGAGCTCTGTGCTCAGTGGGGTAGGGACTGAGGACAGCAAGGAGAGCCCTGGGAGGGATTGCAGGGCGATTTCAGGGATGGTGGATCCATTTCACATAGTAGAGAACAGCCAGAGAAAGAAACAATCAATGCCAAGGGCAGCTGGGGAGGCCCTGACTGAACCCAAGAAGAAAGGAATTTCTGTTCCAGGGCAGGGCTGTGGTGCAGCACATCCCCAAGATGGACTCTGGGCCAGCTCAAGGCACAGGGATGTGCAGCAGCTGAAAGGTTCTTCTCACTTGGACTCCTGGAAAGGTTTGCGCAGTCTCCTCTCAGGCCCTGGGGTTCAAGGCTCAGCACCAAATGCACCACGGGGCTCCTTGGGATCAAGCAAGTCCTGACAAACCACAGCTCTGCCTTGATTTCCCTCTGGTCTGATGCTGTTCATGGGAAGGTTTCCTACTACAGTTATGGAGAAATATTACAAAGACCTTGCAAGAAGTACACATTCCTATTTGAAATGTGTATTTTATTGTTTAAAGGGTGGTCTGACCCAGTGTGGATAACCTTCCTCCACATTCCCCAACCCCATCCTGTCTGTCCTCACTCATCTGGGACCTGCTTTGGAGAACTGACTGCACTCAGGCAATAAGATGTTTTTCCTTGTTTTATTTTATTTTATTTTTTAAGCAATCTATAAGTCCTAATGTTCCCCACTGCAAACAGACACACTCCTCAGGTGTGTGCCAGCCCAAGGTGCCACCAAAACCACTGCAGAGCTGCCCTGGGCCACCTGTGTGGCTGGATCATCATCCCAACCTGCACTGGGCACTGCCAGGGGCTGTGGCCATGGACACTGCACTGACCCCACTGCTGGGTTTGGTGCCACAGCAACTGTGAGAAGTTCAAGTTTCCTTGGAAACACTGGGGAGGATAGGGAGATACTGGGAACAGTGGGAACACTGTGGGGCACACTGGGACATAGTGGGAGTGATACTGGGTAGGACTGGGACATACTGGGAACATGGGGAATACTGAGGAGGAATCTGTGAAGACTGGGCTGGACTGTGGAGGTACACAGAGACACACTGGGACATACTGGGAGCGGTACTGGAGAGGACTGGGACAACCTGTGAACACTGGGAAGGCTGAGGGGGAATCTGGGTGGGCTGGGCTGAACTGTGGTGGTACAGAGAGACACACTGGGACATACTGGGAGCAGTACTGGGGGATACTTGGGCAAACTGGGGATACTGTGAGTGATACTGGGGATTACTGTGAAAAACTGGGGACACTTGGAACAGTGTGGGCAAGACTGGGGGACATTGGGGCACTCTATGGGTGACACTGGGGAGGTCCTAGAAGAGACCTAGGAGAGACTGGTTGTGAACTAATGTGTACTGGGAGGGACTGGGCTGTACTGGTTGGGCCTGGATGGGCAGTGAGAATGTATTGGACTATACTGGGGATGAACTGGGCTGTACTGAGAGGGCGTGAAGGGGCACTGGGGTTGTACTGAGCTGTACTGGGGACGAACTGGGCTGTACTGGGAGGGACTGCAGGGGTTGAATGGGCGGTTCCCGCCTCCGATGATCACTGCCCAGTCAATCAGCATTGGGGATCGGAGCCTCAGGGGCAGTGCCTGGTGTCAGCGCCATCTTTTCTTTTTGCCTCTAACTCCCATCATGCCCCGCGGCCCAATTGAGCCCTGCTGGAGCTGGGACTACAACCCCCATAGCGCCCCGCTATCCACAGAACCCGGTATCTGCCCTACCAGGTGTTCCATAAGTGTCCCCCAGACCCTCCAGAATCCCTACGTGCCCCCTCAGCGCCCACTCGGGACTCCCCCAAAAGTGATTCCGGATTCCCTGAATGCTCCCAACCCCAGAGATGCCCTGATAACCCAGTGCTGTGCCTAAAACTCCTGTCATGCACCATGCCCTGAAGACCCCGGTTAGGGCTCTCAAAGCTCCCCCCAAAGTGCTCACGAACCATGCACGTTTTGACCCAAGAACCTCAAGTCACGGCTGCGACGCAAAAGTGTCCCCCAAGTGCATTCCTGGACCCCAAATGCCCCCTCTGTTATAATTCGTAGATGAAGTAGAAGAAATGAAATCAGCATACCCTGCAAACCTCCTTCCTGCTAGTCCCCGGTTCATGTCCTCCTTCCGGTCCTGTGACCTTCCCCTGTGACCTTGCGGCCCACCAGGCTCGGGTATTCTGATCCTAGTCCCTCTATGTCCTCATCCCATTGGCAGCCAGCCAAGGCCACTCCCATTCCCCTCTCCTGAATACCTGGTTCGGAGAGAGGCTCGCTCTCTTTCCAGCCATACCATCGCCATAGAATAAACTGAGATTGAAAGAGCCTCCTTTGTATCCTTTTCCATCCATGCTATGATACTTGTCTGGTCTTAAGTAATTAGGAAAAAGACACAAAGTATTGTAGCAGTTGGCGCCCAATCGTGGGGGCTTCATTTTTAGACCCCATTTTGGCTAAAATGCCTGTTTAGGACTTTAAAAGGCCCGTTGGGCTGTTCAACTACCTCCGTGGTTCGGAGCTGCTTTTTACCAGCCCCGAACATAGGAGGGTGAAACGGATAACTTCTCCGCGAGAGTCTGAGAAGCCGGTTCTGGATTGGAACTTTTGCAGAGTTACGGCGCGTCTGAGGAAGGTAAAATATCCCTTCGGGGAGGCGTGAACCCCAATCTAGCCCTGAGGTACAGGGGAGGGGGGTTTTTTTTTAGACGGAATAGCCCCAGACTCGTGAGGGGAGGTTTGTATCCCACGGGGGCAGCGGCAGCAGTCCTGTGTGGAGCGGCGAGCACGTGAGCGGTGTTACGCAATCGCGCCGGCATTTACGTGCTCGGCCCGCTCTACCGGCGTGTGCTACGTTATTGGCGTAAGCACGGGCGCGGGGATTTCCCTTAGAAGGAGTTCCCCGGGACCGCCGGTGCTGCCATACCGGAGAGCCACGTGTAGTAACAAAAGCCCAGCACCCCCACACCTGGGTTTGCAACGAACTGCTATTGTGTAGCTTTCTGCGAAAGTAAGGGTCTTGTGCATATTGTGTTTATAACATCGGAATGGGGGGGAAATTTTCTGCACAACAAAAGAGTATTATTTCTCAGCTCAAAGAAATGTTAGATGCACAGGATGTTGTAATTTCTAAAAAACAGATTAGAAAGTTTGTTAGCTGGTTGTCTCGAGAAGTTATAGAATTTGAAAAGCAAAATATAATTCAGTTTTATTTTGGGACAGTGTTGGAGATTTATTAACTTCTAAAATACAGAAAGGCGATACCACTGCTGCTTTATTTTTGCCTATATTTCTAAATATTCACAAACACTTATCACAATTAGAAAACAAAGATCAACCACAGGAAAATGTTTTAAAATCCTCTTTGCCTAATTTGGAATCTTCTGTCCCTGAATTAAAAGAGAAATCAAAAATACCTCAAGAAACTACTAATTCTAAAGATCCCCCGAGTTATACAGACTTAGACCCTTCTAAACAATCTGCTACAAAGTTACCAATGTATCCCTGTCTTTCAGCCTTGCCGCCTGAGCATTCTAATTTAGAAAATCACCTTTCTTCAGTGCAAGGGGAAAAACCTGTAGTAACTCCTAACAATATGACTTTTTCTTCCAATAATCCATTCCTGCATCCAACTCCCATTTCTACTCAATATTTTCCTGGCTATTTTAACTCATTTTTCCAAGCTGGTGTTTTTATACCGCCTTGTAATCCTTTTTCTAATACCGGGACAGAAAACAATAAAAGCTCTGGGAGTGCTGAGGGAGGGGGAGGGGCAGCATGTGTTTCAGAAACACACCTGCAGACTGCAAAGGCACAGTCTAACTTACCTAACTTACCGAATAACCCTGAACCTCATCATGTTTTTGATGCAGCACCAGTTCATTATGTGGGTAGAAAGAATGGCAGAAGAAGCTACGAACCATTATCATACCAAGATAAAAAAGAAATTTGTAAGGTACAAAGGGAATTTGGGAGGCAAAGTGAAATATTTAAAGGGATGCTATGAACAACTCTTTTGTCCAGTGAATTAGCTCCCCATGATATAAAGGAGCTTTTCAGGTGTTTGCTAACTCCAGCTGAATATGAATTATGGCTTAATATTTGGAAACATTCTTTAAGCAGTCTTTTAACAGAGCTTAACAAAAATCCTGAACATTCCAAAGATGCGGATGATAATGAAATTACATTAAATCATTTATGTGGGGAGGGTGAAATACACTGCCCTGAAAAACAAACTCGGTTATTATCTAAATTTATTTTGAATAAGGTTTGTGATGCAGCTGAAAACGCTTTTATCAAATTGCCAACACCTGAAGTAACTACTAGTTATGTTCATATTAAACAATATTCTTCTGAGAGTTTTTTAAGTTTTATAGATTGATTAAAGACACAGGTGGAACGCCAGGTGCAAAATCCAGCCATGCATGCAGAACTGATTAAGGAATTAGCAGAAAAGAACGCCAATCAAGCATGTCGCAGAGTCATCCTAAGCCTGCCACTCTACCCTGAACCGACCCTGGCACAGATGATAGAAGCGTGCACACGCAAAGCAGAACTGTTCAGTACTCCTGAGAGGAACCCAAGTCCAGCACCTCCTAAGACTCCAGCACCTCAACCACCACAGATGAAGAAGCAGCACATATCACAGCAGCTAAAGAAGATCACCTGTTTCCAGTGTCAGCAGGAAGGACATTTTGCTAGGGACTGTCCTCAAAACAGGAAACAGAAGAAACTCAGCGGACCAAAAAACTAGAACTGAGGCGCTGGCCTGCCATAAACACCATAGAGCGCCAGGATATAAATTCTGCAGGCTATACTGTAGCAAAAGCCTCTCTCTTAAAAAACAAAGGGGGAGGGTGGAAGGGACAATGTGGGGATAACAGATGATATAAATGTTAAATGTTCTCTTAACCAGGTCAGGCAGTCCTGTGGCCGTGTCAGGTTCCAGACTACCAGAGGTTTTCATTTCAGATCTGCTGAGTGGACCATCATTACAGTGGACATCTCAAGCCCCTTAATTGACATGACGGTTTGCCACATGGAGAGTATTTTGTTGTGGGAGACACAGCACACACACCTTTAGAAATTGAAATAGCTCCTATGATCATGAAGGGGAAAATATCCAGTGTTATAATATTAGCCCATTGCTCTCAAGCACCTTTCTATTTGTGTGAGGGGCAAGTACTGGCCCAAGCCTTTCCTATTCCAGCAGATATCACAGCAGATGATAAGTCACCAGAGGTTTACTGGGCAGAGACGGTAAAGGAGGAAAAACCTTCTCTAGCGTGCAACATGACACATGGATCAGATCACCTACATGTGCAGGGTGTTCTGGACACTGGCTCAGATGTGACCATTATCCCTGAAAAAATTTGGCCTTCACACTGGGAATTGCAACCTGTAGCTGGGCAACTTCAGGGTATAGGAGGAGTTAAATTGGCAAAAATATCAAAACGCATTGCACAAATTGAGGGACCGGACGGCAAATTGGCCAGTGTTCGTCCGTTTGTAATAGATTACAAGTGTCCTTTGTGGGGCCGAGACTCCATGTCACAGTGGGGAGTCAAAATGATAATTCCAAAAACCCCTCAGGATTTTTTGGAAGCAGCCACTGCTGAATGCCGAGTCCAAAAACTAACATGGCTAAGTGACACACCTATCTGGACAACACAGTGGCCGCTAAAAAAGGAAAAGTTACTGGCACTTGAAAAACTTGTAGAAGAACAATTAGCAAAAAATCATATAGAAGAAACAACAAGCCACTGGAATTCTCCAATCTTTGTAATAAAAAAACCAGGGAAAGACAAATGGAGATTGTTACATGACCTTAGGGAAATAAATAAAGTAATTCAGGACATGGGGTCTCCTCAACTTGGGATGCCTAGTCCAAGCATGTTACCTAGAGTTTGGCAATTGGCAGTATTAGACATCAAAGATTGTTTTTTCCAAATCCCATTACACCCTGAATGCGGGAGACTCCTGGACTCTTTGTATCAGGGTGGACGCGAGGAACAAGACTCAGACGCTCTGTAAATGCTAAAAGCTACAGTTGCAGTTTATTATAAGGGAGTCTGCAAGGAGCTGCCCGGCACAGCCACGTGCAGATTAAAGAGATAAAAAGGAGGAGAGAAAGAGAGAAGAAGGAGGGTATAGAGAGAGAGTAAAGAAGGTAAAGAGGGGAAGAGAAGAGGAAAAGAAAAGAGAGAAGAGAGGAAGAAGAGAAGAAGAGTAATGGGATAAAAGGGTATTGGGGTAAAGGGAGAGGGAGAAGAGCAAGGAGTAAAGATAGGAAGAGAAAGAGAGAAGAGAAGAGAAGAGAAGAGGAGAGAAGAGAGTAACTTCCCGTTTGTAACACAATAAATCCACTTCCATCATGAATATTCTAATCCCTAAGAACCAATCTAATACAAAATACTAATTCTATAGCATTTACATATAACCTATAGGAAATCTTACATTAGCATAGCATGTGACATTCGAAACTCTAAGATCTAATCTTTGGGTTCAGGTCAGTCTTTTGTGTCTTTTGGCCTTGCCCTCTGGCCAAAAGCATTGTTTAATTAAGAGTGGATTAGCTTTGGTGAGCCATCCTATTGTGTTTATGGTAATTCAGTAACTAGGGCTTTCCTGTTCTACCTTCCCCAACATCTGAAGATGCTCCCAGGTTTGCTTTCTCAGTACCATCATTAAACAGAGAGGCTCCAATGAAGAGATACCACTGGAAAGTGCTTCCACAGGGCATGAAGTGTAGTCCTGCTACTTGTCAGTGGTATGTAGCTTCATTGTTGTCTCCTGTGCGTGCACAAAGCAGGGAAGCTATAATCCTGCACTACATGGATGATGTGCTGGTGTGTGCTCCTGATAACTCCATACTCCAACACACGCTTGACCTAGTAGTTAAAGTTTTAACCTCTGCTGGATTTCAATTACAGGAAGACAAGGTTCAAAGGATGCCACCTTGGAAATATCTGGGCCTAGAAATCACAGCCAGGACCATTGTTCCACAGAAATTACAAATTAATTATAATCCTAAAACTCTTGCAGATCTTCACTCTCTGTGTGGGTCGTTGAACTGGGTAAGACCTTGGTTAGGCCTCACTAATGAGGACTTACAACCCCTTTTTAATTTATTGAAAGGGGAGAGGGACTTACTGTCTCCCAGGGAGCTGACATCTGAGGCAAAAGCTGCAATTGAAAAGGTACAGCAAGCTCTGTCTGAAAGGCAGGCTCACCGCTACCAGCCTGAACTACCTTTCAAATTCATTGTTTTGGGAAAACTGCCACACTTACATGGTTTAATATTTCAGTGGATTGAGGGGCAGAGGGACTCACTCTTAATCATAGAATGGGTCTTCCTCTCCCACCAAAGATCCAAAACTATCACACAACCACAGGAGCTTATGGCTCAGTTGATTCAAAAAGCAAGAATGAGGCTGCGTGAACTGTCTGGGTCTGACTTCACATACATTCACCTGCCAATTAAACTTTCTGGGGAGGGAAAAAACTCTCCTTGAAAGGCTAACAAAAGAAATGTTTGAGCATTTGTTACAGAGCAATGCCAGCCTCCAGATATCTCTGGATAGCTACACTGGACAGATATCTGTTAACAGCCCAGCTCATAAGTTGTTTAATGAGGAATTCCACCTCATCCCTCGTGAAAAGAGAAGCAGGAGACCGCTTCAGGCACTCACAGTGTTCACAGATGCATCGGAGGCCTCCCATAAGTCGGTGATGACTTGGAGAAATCCTCAGACTCAGCATTGGGAAGCTGATGTTAAGTTTGTGGAGGGGTCACCCCAGATTGCAGAACTGGCTGCAGCTGTGAGAGCCTTTGAGCAGTTTTCAGAGCCTTTTAACCTGGTAACAGATTCAGCTTATGTTGCTGGGATAGTATCCAGGGCGGAGCAGGCAGTGCTCAAAGACATCAATAATGAGCAGCTCTTTAGGCTGCTGTCAAAACTAATCTATTTGATTTCACACAGAGAACATCCTTTCTATGTGATGCATGTGAGGTCACACACAGAGTTGCCAGATGAGATCACAGAAGGGAACCAAATGGCAGACACCCTTGCAGCTCCAGTTGAAAAGGCACACCTTCCTGACATTTTCCAACAGGCAAAACTGAGCCACCAGCAGTACCACCAGAATGCAGCAGGTTTGGTCCATCAGTTCCAGCTAACACGGAGTCAGGCCAAGGCTATTGTAGCCACCTCTCCCAGCTGTCAGCTCCAGGCCATGCCATCGCTGGGTGTGGGGGTTAACCCCCGGGGCCTAGGCAGCTGTGAGGTGTGGCAGACAGACATCACACACATTCCTAGTTTTGGACGCCTCAAATATGTTCATGTGAGTATAGACACATATTCAGGTGCAGTTTATGCCTCCGCCCATGCAGGGGAAAAGGCTGTACATGTAAAGCAACACCTAGTACAAGCCTTCTCAGTGTTGGGGATCCCTAAAGAAATAAAATCAGATAATGGACCAGCATACACATCCAAGGAGTTCCTGGAATTTGTCCAGCAGTGGGGTCTGGGACATAAGACAGGCATCCCCCACTCCCCTACAGGCCAAGCAGTGGTTGAACGCACACACCAAACACTAAAACAGGCTAGGCAAAGCAGTTCAACTGTGTGGATGTCTCCCCAGCAAAAGCTCTGTAAAGCTCTGTTCACAATCAATTTCTTGAATTGTTCATTTGAAAACATGAGTCCTCCTGTGGTCCGTCATTTTAACAGTAGTGAACAGTTTAAATTGTCTCAGCAACCACCTGTTTTGATTAGGGATCCAGAAACATGGGAAACCAGGGGTCCCTATGAGCTAGGAACCTGGGGAAGGGGCTATGCATGTGTATCAACCCCCTCAGGCCCCCGATGGATCCCTCAAAAGTGGGTTAAACCTTTTGTTCCCAAAACTCCAGCTACAGCAGAAGGAGATGAAAAGCAAGTAACCATTGCTTCAAAAAGAAGACGCCGCAGAGGAAAAAGAAACAAAAACCTCATAAAGGAATACCCTCTGGCAGAAAAGGACTTATAACATGTTTTAAACTGTTTGTTTTTCCTTTTAGAAGAAGGCTACCCTCCAGTTAACCCTGTGTCCTGTTAGCCTTGAACAGTTTGGCAGCAGCGTGGATCATCCCTAAGCAACATCAAACATCTGGGTAACCTTGGCACAGACTCTCAAACAGGAAAATATGCCTGTCCACTGCAGCAGCAACAGACCCTATGTCCACCTGCTTGGGATGCCAGGGATTTGAAAGACTTTGCTGCCTGAACCTGACTTCAAAAGCTCCCAATGTCCACACTGCTCTGCGAGATATGAACCACCTGATTGGACAAGTGAAGCAAGAAACAAAGGACTGGTTTAATGAACTGTTCAAGGGCTGGGGGTTTTCTGGGTGGTGGACTTCAATAGTAAAAATCATTATGTTATTTGTTGTTATTCTTTTCCTTGTAGTGATAGCATTTGGTATCCTACATCATTTGATATTTAAAGCCATTAATGGTATAATTTCTTCTACCTCAGCAGGCAATCATATAGAGATGGCAAATATAAAACAATCTAACTCTCCTGCTTATCACAAATGGTGGGCAAAATAGTAAATTCAGACTAGAATTAGTTTAATATCATCCCCCTACTTAAAAAAACGGGGAGATGTTGTAATTCAGTATTTGAGGTATAGGAAATTATATCAGGATCCTGTAACCTCCTTCCTGGAAACCCCAGTCCCTGTCTTCCTTTCCGGTCCCGTGACCTTCCCCTGTGTCCTTGTACCCACCGGGGGTCGGTATGCTGATCCTAGTCCCTCTGTGTCCTCATCCCATTGGCAGCTAGCCAAAAGCCACTCCCATTCCCTTCTCCTGAATACCTGGTGCGGGGAGAGACTCGGTCTCTTTTCCGGCCACACCATCGCCCTGAAATAAACTGAGATGGAAAGAGCCTCTTTGTATCCTTCTCCATCCATGATGCGATACTTTGTCTAATCTTAAATAATTAGGAAAAAGACACAGTGTAACAGCATCATTATGCTATTCAGAGAGTAGGGATCCAAACATTATTACTGAATCCAGAGTGGTCCCTGAAGTGAGTAGAATTGGAAATGCAAGTTAATGCTTCCACTATATGATCAGAATGTACCCCATTCCTTACCATTTCCTTCATGGATTGGATCACTTGGTTGCAGGAATGTGCGCCTGATATGCTCAGACAGAAAAGAGATCTTACTGGGATACTAGGGACAGGATTGGGAATTTTGAACATAACGGACTCAGAAATATTAATGAACAAATTGACTGCAACTGGTAGTGATGTAGTTAAATTACAACAACCCTTATGTTCTTCTTTTCTAGCCTTAGGTACTAGTCAGTCAAAATTGTCCAAAACATTACCAGAATGGGACGGTGTAGAAGAGCAAGTTCATGGACTAATGGTGAATGCCATGGGTGCAGCTAGAGAAAACATGTCTTTAGCTCTTGGATGTGTGCAAGCACAACTATGCATGCAATTGGTATCTGCCTTGATTATTAGGGAAGATGGTGAAGGCACATTCCCGGATGAGATTCACAAAATAGTTTGGGATAATACTTCTGATTTAGAAAGAGAGCTTCAGTCACGGTGGGTCCTAGTCAATTTTATCTATGATCATATAACAGGTATGGTAACTGCCTTTGTTTTAACTATACATGAGGCATCAGTGAGCCTGATACACCCAATAATTACCTTAGGATGAAACCATGAAGAAACCATCCTACAGCCTTCTGAACATGGGATGTGGGCACAAAAAGCTGAAGGGAAATGGAGGACTGTTAATATAGAGTCTTGCACCATGAGGAAACAATTAGGCTTCATATGTGAAGGGAATATAAATAATCATCAAGGTTCTTGCCTGGATACAGAAAAAAGCATTTGTAATTTCGAAGTTCACTCAATCAGACAACTTTCCTTGTGTACATGGGCCAGGGTTGCGTGTGTCTCAGGACACCATGTCCCACAATCCTGGTAGATAAGTGAACCATAAATGAAATCCAGTCCAATCTATGTATTTGCAACTTTGTCAGAATTGAAGGTTGTGACTTTTCTTATCAAGCACCTGTGGTATCACATCAATATATAAAAACAAATCTGACTGCTGTACAAGAAATATTGCCTGTTCCTATAGGGATGAATTTGACTTTAGTCAAGCAGCTATTGAAACATGAGGACTTAAAGAAAATTCCCAAAGAAGTTAGGAACATGGGAAGAAAGACTCTGATCACAATATGCCATGAGACAGAAAGCACATGGAGAGTTTTTAAAAGTTTGGAAGCAGACACATCTTATTCTTGGGGGGATGGTCACCAAAAGCAACTGGGATACTCAACACACAGGTTCATCCAATTATTGTATTATTAATTTTGATTGGCATCAGTTTGATTATGTCTATTATAATGTTTGTTTGGAATTGGAGAATATTACAACGAGTAACCATTCTAACTACATTAACAAAAGGACACAGTGTGGCCTTAAGAGATACTGTACCTTGGTATGAAGGCAAAATATTTGGGTATTAGTAAAAGAATTTACTAAGCTTATAGAAAAGGGGGAATGAACCATAGTATTCTGTTACAGACTAGAGAATTGTATGTTTGGGAAACATGTTATGGGATATCTTAGAAAGCTTAGAAGCTAGAGGTTAGGAATGTAACCCATAAAGGTAGATAACTTAGTAGGAGATCATCAAGTTGACAAAGATTGATTGTTTAACATTCAGAACTAGACACATCATAAATTTTGACACTGCAGTTAATGAGCTCCAGAATGGAGGGAACAGCACGTTAGGTAGTCATAGAAACAAGACAGAGGTAGAAAGTTTAGAGCCAGGTAGATGGTCCTTACTTCCTCCCCTGAAGCCCTCCGACTCATTTAAAGACCACCAACTCAATATCAAGGGAACACTACGCAACCAAAATGAGTATGCAACTAATTTTAATACTGAGTGGGGAATGGGCAGTGAGAGGTAATAAATATGTGTAGGTGTTTTAGAATACCCATGACTTTGTGAATAAATAGAGGACTAAAAGCTATTGAAGGGCGTGCACGCCTTTGGGAGAGATCCTGTGTGTTCGCCCAGTGCTGAAATAAACGTATCCTTTTGGTTAACCCTGTTGAAAGGTATTTTGTGATTGCCTTTTGTGATTCAAGGGGATATCAGACAGGACATGTGGAAAACCTTTGTTCCCATGGGCTCAGACAGGTTCTAAGATGCTTCCCCATCCCTGTCCTTTGGGATTTTCAAATGAGACCAAATCAAGCCTTGAACCACTTGGCTTGGGGCTGCTGACTTGCTGAGGTGTCTTCTAACTCAGCTCTCTGATGATCCTGATACAGTGCTGGTCCCTGTTTTAGATAGGAGCAGGTATTTTTGGGACAGGAGACCTCCAGGACTGTACAGGACGTTCAGCTTGCATGGTGATTAGCTGGGTCATTTGAGTACTTTTAAGAAATGTCCAAATTTTCCTCCTGCAGGAAAGCAGGAATTACCTGCAATTGTACAAAGTTGGAAGAAGAAATATTGATCTTTCCCTCTTTTTGCGTCACCAATATTCATTCTGTTATTTCATGTCCTTCTTCATTCAGGAGTTTCCACCTCTCCTATTTAAATGGCCATGTCTGTGGACATCTCTTAACTAGACCAGCTGGTTCTATGTCCTTCTCATTGCTCCCAGATTTCCTCCTCTAATTCCACTGTGGGCATTCCAATGCCTCTCAATTGAGTGTCTTCCTACTTTAAGCTTCAGGAAGTTGCCCAGTCTTTCAGAAATTAAATAACTCATTAGTCAGCATCTTAATTGCACTTATGTCTTTTACAATTACCTTTGTCTTTATCTAAAAAGATTGTTATATGGATATCTCTTGTGGATAAGCTGGCACATCAGATGCTGCTGGGTCATCTCACATGGCTGAGGGAAGAGTTTTGAGGCTTTTAAAATTATATGTTGTTTACAAGTTTTATATGATGGCCATGAAGAGAAACTTTTCTGTGCCTCTGGGTCTCACCAGTTCCTGATGCCCAAAGAACCAAAACTAAAAAATTGCTGAGGTCCCTTCCAGACTCAGCTCCCTGATGATCCCAGGATGATGCTACTCCCGATTTTGGAATGGGCTGGAGCAGATGTTTATGGGACAGGAGCCCTCTGGGGCTGTAGGGGACCTGACACTTGCAAGGTGCACGAGCACATCTCATTAGCTGGGTCACTTGAGTACTTTAAGAAACGTCAAAGATTTCCCACCAGGAAAGAACAGAAACTTCCTGGAAGAGTACTGAGGCAGGAGAAGAAATACTGATCTTCCCCTCTATCTCTGTTACCATTATACTCTCTATTATTTCGTGTCCCTCTTCAATTGGGTGTTTCCACCTCTCCTGTTTAAGTGGCCATGTCTGAGGACATCACTAGACCAGCTGGTTCTATGGCCTTCCCATTGCTCCCAGATATCCTCCTCCAGTTTTTCTCTAATCATTCATGTCCCACCCCAAGGGTCTCTCTAGGCGTGAGACCTCCTCAGAGAGGACATTCAGGTGGTCAGGAGTCTGGCTTCTCTCAGAGTTCCCAGCAAGAAAGCTTCTCGAGACGACCTTGTGTTGTTGCAAGGCTATTTATTTATCTTATCTTCTGGAAGGTTTCAATCAGCCCGACACAGGTCTGCTCTGCAAGGCGACCATCACAGAACTGCCCCCGGGCGGGCTGTGCCAAATCTTTTATACCTAAAACTATGTATATATATACATGTATATATATATATATGTATACAATGTTTACAGACTCTTTCCAATGCCATGCAATCTCTTTACAATGTCCAGTTCTTTCCCCATCCAATCCCAGGATGCCTCCCCAACATGGATGACATGAAGAAGAAGGAAGAAGGAGCCCACCACACCCAGGTTCCTCAATCTTGACCACATGGCCCTTAATATAAACAATCTAAAAACCTACTTATTCTACATTCTAATATTCTAATTTACACTCTGCTAAATTTCAGGTTTTGTGATTCTTCTGTCAGTGTTGGCAAACTCTCCCAAGGAGCTAAATCCAGCCCCTGCAGCTCTTGGGCACCATTTGGGGGTCTCAGAGGGGTCTGCCATGGGGGTTTTTGCATCCCCATAGGAATCAGGGAAATACCCTGGACTCCCACAATTCCACATCTTAATTCAACATCTTAATTGTGTTCGTGTCTATCACAGAATCATCGTTTCTAAATTCTTTGTCTAAAACTATTCCTGTAATGAAATACCTTGTGCATGGTGGATACATCAGATACTGCTTTGACATTGTGCGGAGCTGAGGGATGAATTTTGATGATTATTAAATGATATAATTGCTATATTTTTTATCTTGGCCATGAAGAAAAACATTCTATGCCTCTGAGTCTTTCTGTGCCTCTGAGTCTCACCAGTTCCTGACCCCCAAAGGACACAAACCTGATGAGTTGTGGTTCCCACTGGAGTGGTGGCAATTGCACCTCACTCCACACCCACAGCAGAGCTCCCTGGTCCCAGAAAGTCCCTGGCAATGCAGGGATGAAGGAAACAGGACAGGCTGTGGGGATCAGGGGCAGGGCACAGCCAGGATTTGGGGTGGTTGTGAGCCCAGGGCAGGAGCTGGCCCTTGGCCTTGGTGAACCTCATCCCATTGTCCTGGGCCCATGGCTCCAGCCTGTGCAGATCCCTCTGCAGAGCTTCCTGCCCTGCAGCACAGCCACACTCCCAGCCAGCCTGGGCTCACCTGGCATCTGACTGAGGGTGCCCCTGATGGCCTCATCCAGATCAGCAATAAAGAGATTGAACTGCCCTGGCCCCAGTCCTGAGCCCTGGGCACACCCCTGGATGTGGCTCCATTGCCCAGCACTCCTTGGGCTTTTTGTTTTATGGAGCTGTGCCTGCCTTTGTTTTTGTTTGCTGACAGGAAATGAACATCCCTCTGTGTCTCAGACAGCTCCTTCTCCAAGGAAAGCAGGTGGGAGTTGGTGCCAAGGAGCTGAAAGCTGCAGGCAAAGCCTGGAGTGGAGGAAGCTCAGATTTGTACAAGGCTGCTCTGAGTCCTGGAAGTTGGATGAGGGAATTAGTGGGGTTGGGGTAGGGACAAAGTGTGATTGATTGTCAGCCATAAAGAGTATTGATATCCATATCTGTTCCACCTGCATGGGGAGATGCTCAGGA
Organism: Oenanthe melanoleuca; assembly: GCF_029582105.1. Taxonomy (NCBI): domain Eukaryota; kingdom Metazoa; phylum Chordata; class Aves; order Passeriformes; family Muscicapidae; genus Oenanthe; species Oenanthe melanoleuca. The sequence continues at coordinate 1,833 of NW_026612970.1, read as the reverse complement.
TCAATATCAGCTGGAGATTGCTGGTATCTATCTATAAACCGGAAAACAAAATTAAATAAAATGAAAATACCCCTGCATTTTTAAAAAAAATATAGTATATTCTCTTCGAATACACTTCTGAAATCTCTATAATTTACCACAGAAGAATTAAAGATTTAAAATGAAATTATTCCCAGGGGCTTATCCTGGTTGTGTGTTTTGAAATTTTCATGAGCCTTTGTAACTGAATTCCTGAACTGAAGAGCTGAAGACTGAAAAATCTCTGGAGAATTAAAATTCATCAGGGAACCTCCAATTTGCTGAGGATGAATCCTCAGCAGGAATGAATAGCAGAGCAGGAATGAATACATTCCAGGGTTTTCCAGGCTGCTTAAGAGCTGTAAGCTCACTGATGCAGAGACAAAAATTCTCTAACTAGTTGAAGTTAGAAAGTGGTATGTTTATTACACTGCTGGGCACACCCAGGAGAAATCTCCCACAGGGATATTGTTTCTTTCTTGAGGGAGCTGGAGTAGGGATGGGAGTAAATGATCCCTTTGAATCTTCCTTTTCATCTGACTTTTCAGGGGGTGGACTGTACAGATCAATTAATTCTGTTCCTGTGTCTCTGTTTGACAAATCTTATCCAAATGAATACAGAGTTGGTTTATTGAGCACACACTGCAGCATCGCTTAGGTTTCTCACTATTAGCTTTACTGTCCTTTTCAAGGGTTAATACCAAAGGATCAGATGGGCTGATGCCACAATCCCTCTGCCAATCTCAGGATGACTCGTGAGAGAGCAAAAAATATTTACTTATGTCACCTCCTCCCATTTCTGTTCTCTCCTTAAGAATAGCATCAGCTGCAATAATATCTCATAATCTGAAGTCCCAGCCAGTGGCTATCTGAGACCTTCTCCCAGCTTATAAACGGGCCACCATTGTGTGCAAAATCTGATCAAACTTTGCTTATTTTCAGTGCCCCCATACCCTATTATGGCATTCCAGTGTGTGTCAAAATACAGTCAAAGGATCTAGCCTTAGAAATCTCCTTGCTTTGATAAGTACCCATTACCTCCTCCTTCTTGTCTTATCCTGCTTCCACCCAAATCTCTCTCCACACAGCCTCACAGTCCTTTCCCAGTCTTCCTCCCACACACATGCCCAAGTTGTAGGTACCAAATGCAAGTTTCCACATACAAACTTTAGAATATTAGATTCAAAATCAGCTTGGATGCCTTGGTTTCCAGTTATCCCTTACCCTTGCCATCTCTCAGATGAGCAATACCAATGTTTTTCACAAGTCCTACACAGTAACAGTAACCATGTGGGGTGCCAACCTCTAGAAGCCCCAAAAGCTTGCAACACACACAAAAGCAAATTATTCCACTTCTCTCTTGAATGACCAGACTCTCTTGCACAGGCTGTTCCCAGCCCAAAGCTGCCAACCTCCCTGCTGAAGTTCTGTATATTCCTTCTAGATTAACCTGATTCTTTCCTCTTTCTATCCAATAGTTCACTGGATCCACAAAGTCCAAATGATCCAGTCCAAACCACTGAGGGAGGGAGATTTCTTCTATTCTTCTAGCCACAATTTAAAATATTCTCAAACCACCACACTATAACTCTGACAGCCCACAAATACGACCCCCTTGTATCTTAAATTCCCAGGAGTCAGGGACACACCACTGCAGGATGGAAACTCCTTTAATTTGTACTGCAAGGCTTACACCACCATTTCACCCTCTCCCAGTCTTCCTCAAAAATGTCCCAGGCCTTGGGGACCAAGTGATCTTTCCACAGGCTAAATTTACTACCTCACATTTAGCATGTGCTGCCTCCCAGTTATGAT